>NC_056741.1:771448133-771586539 GCF_019279795.1 Protopterus annectens | reverse complement strand
CCTAGCCGTGGCTCTAATAGATCTTTTTTTTCATGGTGATTGCTACTTTAAAATCAGATTTTTTGTCAGAGGCTATGAGGAAATACTTATAGTTGAGAGACACGCTGAAGTATCTGGGATGAGGGGCAATAGAGCCAAACCTTATTTCTCAGACAAAAAGATAGAAACTGTTCCAGCCGCTGGCTCTAATAGATCTTTATCAGTGTTGCTACCATTCGGTGGCAACACAGATAAGATTAAACAAGCAATAGTGGCTAGCTGGAATAGTTTATTGATTGATGAAAAAACAAGAAACCTAGTGGGAGACAAACCATTGTTTACTTATAAAAATATGAAATGTTTAAAGCAACATCTTTGCTATAGGAATATAGGCGCTTGTCCATCGTCAGTGGAAAATTTTGTGCCACTTGGCACAAGGAAATGTGGTAGTTGTCCGCAATGTATATTTATAGATGAATCCCGTTTCTTTAAGAACCCGGATACAGGTTATCTATGGGAATTGAGGAATCACAGTACTTGCAACACGCACAATATTGTGTATGTTGCGCACTCTGGCAAATGTTTCAAATACTATGTTGGTAAGACCAACAGATCATTAAGAGAGAGGACTGGAGACCATGTATATTGTCTGGAAAGGAAGCAAGATTGTAGTGCGCTAGCCAAGCATACACTTTTAGAAGGATCTGACCATGTATTTTATTATCAAGTATTGCATGTACAATATCCTAACATTAGGCTGGGTGATGTTGTTAATCAAACAGAACAGGCTGAGTTAAAATGGATCTTTAGACTGGCAGCACACAGGGGGAGGGGTCTAAATGAAAGTGTTACTATTAAGCCTGTTCTTAAAGCCAGAGCCCTTCAGTAGATGGGCTCAAGATTCATATTTTAAGGGTTTTATACATATTTATTTTAGAGTTGTGTATCATTGTAAAGTTTGTTTTTTTTGCACTTTTTGCTAAGTGTTATATAGGATACTTTGGTATCTAATGTGTTCTTTAGGTTTTTATAGAAGCATGTTGTTTCAACAGTACTACCAAGTAGTAATTTTAAGATTGAGCTAATTTGGTTAATTGAATCATTGCTTGATGTTTGCTATATAACTGATGATGACTGCTTGATTTTGTAATGTCTGAAGAAGCGGAGAGTATCTCTGCGAAAGCGCTCACATTTTGTTCTTTGAAATAAAGAAGTTTTAGCTCAGCATTGACTTTTGGATTATTAGCTGGAAAAAGCCTTCATCCTGATTGCACTGCTGCTTCCTTTTGGTGGTTATTTATATAAAATTAGTTGTTAAGAACTAAGACTCTTGTAATTGTTCTATGGTAAGAAATAAGCTGTTTTCAGGCATTTTCTCTCGCTCTCTGTGTTCCCCTCTCTCATTATCTGGTATTTGTGCAGGAGAGGAGATTGAGGTGTCCTAGTACAGGTTCATAATACTACCAAGGAGAATGTTTGGTTTTTGTTGCCTTATGTCCAACACCTGATTCCACCACATGCACTGGAGTGCTGTGACACAACTGTGGAATCTTGTTACATACATGATGGAGCATCACCAGTCTTTTTGGTCTATTCCCTCCCATTCTTAAGTGAACAAGAAGGAGCAGTACCTGTCAGAGCACCCCCCCCCCTGCATAGGCAAGCCATTTTTTTATAGTACTCCCACGTCTACTCCTCAGGAGCTAAGGTCACTAATCAAATCCAGGTCCCCTGGGCTGTTTTACGGGCTTCATTCCCCTGTGTTGTGGAGCCAAATACAGATCGGATATATTTTGACCTATTAGGCAGTGAGGGGCCGAGGATCCAAGTATATAGAAGTATAACCGGATTTAGCGCTTTCTGGATGTATACCGATATTGAGTCATACCAGGACACCCTTCTGACATATAAGCAAGTAATCTAACCATTGCTAACAACATGTGTATATCATTTAATCTCGCCCCCCCCCCCCCCCCCCCATTTTTCATTTTATTGCAAACTCTGAATAAGACTGGGAGCACTGAATGATTTTTGAAGAAACTTTTACATGAAATTTAAGAGATGTTGTGAAGCCCCGTTTCCCAAGGACACAGTAAAGTCATGTCTGCAAAATGATACCATAGTATGTGGTACTAAAAGATGAGTTGTCTAACTCCCATACTAATAAAATTTTAACAGTGGGTAGTGTGACCATTCATGATGACCACTAAAACTGGCTACATCCTAGAGAAAATGTGTTAAAAGTTTTTTTTCCCTTCTCTCAAGTTAAATTACTGCTCCACCAGTAACACTATGGACATAGCCACTCAGTTTAACCACCACTTCACACAATCCATTCTAGCATTATCTAGCCAACTATCCAAAAATAGCCCCTCACACACCCCAGACAATGAACTAGAAAACCTTCCCCCCTTACTCTGTCACCAGTCCCCACCTGTGCAATTAAAAAACTCCTAAAACTGAAACCCAGCACCCTTGCAGTCACCTTCTAGCTTCCTAAAAATGGCTGCTGAATCTGTCTTATCCTGTTTCTAGCCTCTTCAACTGCTCCATACAGGAATCTCATATCCCACAACTCTGGAAAGTTTCATATATTATTCCTCTTCATAAAGGCGGTAACTCTTATGACTTCTTAAATTACCCACCCATCACCTTTCTGTCCCCCCTGTCTAAACTCCTAGAGAAGTGTGCACAATTTCAAATCATGACATTTCGGAACACACACAAACTCCTTTCCACCACACAACTTTGCTTCCGCCCACGTCATAGCACAACCACTGCCCTTCTCTCTTTCGTTTACTAATCTAGTTAACCAGCACAGGAACAACAATAACTTTACATCTGCCATTTTCTTGGATCTATCCAAAGCATTTGACATGGTTTCACACACCATTCTACTAGATTCCCTAGCCTTGCTATCCTTTGCCACATCTACTATAGCCTGGTTCAGAAGCTACCTATCTGACAGGCAACAGTCTGTGCATTGGCAAGGTGTACTATCCCCTCAACTACAACCACCATAGGAGTGCCACAAGGCTCAATACTGGGGCCCACTTCTCTTTTCCATCTTTACCAATAATCTACATAGCTCAACCCAACATGCTACACTGATTCAATATTCAGATGATTGAACTTTGATCTGCACAGTCCTATCTCCTTCCATTCTACAACAACTCACCCTGGAAACCTTTAACTCGGTAGAAAAATGGATCTCTGATAGCCAACTCATCCTAAACCCCAACAAGACCAAATTACTACTATTTACTCCCAACAAATCAAAGACCACTCCCCTTTCCTTTACCATCACCTCTAAAATGGCACTACCATTTCCCCTTCTATCCATACCAAACTCCTCGGCATTGAAATTGACAGTAACCTTTACTTTGATGTCCACATCTCCCAAACCATCAAAACGTTTAACAAAAAATGGGTACACCTTTTTATAGGCACTAAAACTTCCTCTCCGATCAAGCAAGAATCACCCTAGCCCAGCCTCTACTATTGTCCACTAATATATCCAGCACCAATTTTCACCCACATCAGAAAAATAGACCCTGACAAACTAGTGTTGTTATAAGATCACCAAGTTTGCTAAAAACTCCACCTTCAGAACTCATCACTGTCTAGCTCTAAAGGACCTACAATGACTAGAACTACCACAACTACTTATCACCAGCTAGTCACTGCTTACAACATTCTTAAATACCCTGATAAAACCCCATCACTAACTCTACTACTTACTCACTACACAGCAAATCGTCTTCTCCGCTCCAGTAACAAATCTCTCCTCTATCACAAAGGCAAACAATACTTCTGGAAAAGCACTATACTCCCATACCGCTGCTAGAAACTGGAATTGCCTTCCCCCTCCACTGACCTCTCCCTCCACCACTTCACTCTTCAAAAACTCCCTCAAATCACATCTGATTAATACCTGGCTATGTCCATGTATTACTTAAATTTGTTTTCCTACCTTTCCCTCTGATGCCCATAAACAACTACTGAGTTACTCGCTGTAATGCTCTACAGCACCAAAACTTTAATAGCTATTCTTCCAGACTGAAAGTACCTCCTAATCCTTGCTGTTTAAACTTCTCTGATTGCTGGAAAAGTGTCTTGACTGTCTTTATACTTCAATATGTATCTGTTTGTCTGTTGTATAATGTACCTTGTCTGTTTTACAACTCTGTATAAAAATATTAACTGTTAACCAATGTGGAGTTTTTCTCCCCGGGCCTCCGCTGAAAATGGACCTAGTCCAGTTAGAATTTCCCACTTAAATGTAAAATAAAATAAATAAATTGTTGTAGTGCAGGACAAGGTGAGAATAAAAAAAAAAAACCTAAAATTACAAAAAGATTTAATCTAGTTGGCCAAGTCTTGTGGAAAGTACTCTAAAAATAAAAAAACAGCTTGCTTATCTTTCCTGCGTCCAGAAGAACTTCAGCAAAAAAAAAAAACTTGAAAAACTATCTTTAGAGAAGTGAAGGTGTTTGCTTAAATTCACTGGTTTGGTATGATACAGTCCATCCACTTCAAAACCTTAAGGACTGGTTGCTGCAGGCAGGACTGAACTTTGGCTTCATTGTTTTTTCAAATCACAAACTCCTCTTTCAACTCCTAGAAAGCTCACCCCCACCCCCCTCCAGATCTCATTTGCTACTCATTAGCTTTGGGTCCAGATTCCTCAGCTTAAGACTCTTGAGATAAGTCTTATTCTTTTTGCCAGTTTTCTAGTACATTTTTAGATCATTACATCAGTTTTGTTTTACAGTTTAAATTTTTATTTCACTGTTCATTTTTTTTTTCTTGTCCAAGTTTAAATTCCTCCCTGCCCTTGTGTTAGAAATCCCAGGCCATGCTGCAGTTTCCATTCCTGCACTTATAAGGTTTTTGCTTCTCTTAACTTTGATGCAGTTTTATCCCCGTATACTGTTACTAAAATTGTTAATCTGTTGCTGTTTGGTGGTATAGTACTTTGTGGTTTCAGCTTTTTTTTTTGTTTTGTTTTGTAACTGGCCATTTTGTTATAGCTGCTGTTTGAGGATTAGTGGTTGCAGCTGTATTTTTTTCTAGTTGCCAGGGTATTACTGGAATTATGTAGGATTGGTAAGGCCTCAGGTTTCAAAAATTGTAAAAAATGCAGACACAAGATCCCCTGTCAGGACAGTAACGATATATCCGTAGCATACCTGGAGTGGATTATGAGCTCTGCAAAACCTTTGGCTGTAAAACCCTGTAGGATTGCAAAAATAAGTTAACATTAAAAGGATTTCTTCCCTCGGAGAAAATTAAGCAACCCAGAGAGGAGAGAAAAAACGAAGGCTGAAAGAAATAAAGCCATAGAGCCAAAGATAGGCCGCCTTTGCTCATGATACCTAGAATAGAAGTCTCCCTCCAAGACATCTTTGTCTCCTTTTGCTGTACTTCAGATTGATTTGGCTGCTGCTGCTGCTTTTAACCCCTTCTCTGAAGAGATTGAACAGCTTCTCCTTGGATGATCAAGATATTTTAATGTTGTCCTTCTCAGCCCTGTCTGTGAGGTCAACCAGCTGTGTATGAAACCTTTCTTTGCATTTGGATTTGGAACTGGTGAGGACGGTCTTGGTCAAGGCCCAAACTAGAGTTGGATGCCTGATCCTGCTGTGTATGTAGGGTAGCTAAAGAAGGATCTATCCCTTCCATGTCTTATGCTTCTTTCCCAGACCCAGTGACACCAGGAGCCTTTGAACCAAAAGGGATTCCTGCACCTACTATCAATGCTAACCTCTTTTGTGTTATTGCTCTGTGAAGACAGCTGTGGTATCGAGGGCCACTAGACACTATGAAGGAAATGCTGGTGGCTTGACTCTGGGATTTCTGTGTTGATGTCACCAGCTTTTGACCTCTTGGTGCTGAAGCCATACTGTGCACCAGTCATGGCTTCATTGCTTGTTATTGAGGCCATGGTGTTGGCATCAACCGTTTAAGAGCAAGTGTCTGTCACTTTATCTAGTGGGTAACCATCTGAAATGTCAGGAACTACTAGAACAAGTCCTAAAACATGGAGACTGAATGGCCGAAAGTACAGGCTTTCATATACCAAGTCTGAGATAGTCATTTGTTGAAATATTCACTTTTCTCCAAAGTATGGCAATGTTTTGAGTTGATGTATATGCAAGTTCAGAGGGTGGGGGGCTTACCCTCCCTGAGGGTGTGGAATGGCTTAACCCCCTACAAAAAGAAATTTAAAAGAGAAGAGCGATATTTGTGATTCTGTATTTGCAATATTTTTTTTGTTTTTTATATTTATATATATATATATATATATATATATATATATATATATTTTTTTTTTTTGTCACTCGTCATTACAAATACTGCTATTTCAACAGGGAGCCTATCCTCTACTTCAGTATTTCAGTTCTTAGAAAGGATAGCCACAGAACCTCTTGCACAGATAATTACTGATGTTGCCCTTGTACTTCAGCTCCTCCTCATTGCAGCCTCTCACATTTGACCCTTGGTGTCTATACCCCCACCAAGAGTCAGTTCTGTAAAGCCTTTGTAGATTCCAACCTTCAGGCAAATATTTTTTCAGAACACTGAGGAGTACACCCCAAGTGCTCCATGGAAGAGGGTGTACAAAAGGAGACAATTTGAGTCTCTATCAGAATCCTATACTTCAGATACAGTTGTTAAGGGGACGGTGCCTCATGATCCCCACCTGAGAAGGTGCCTCATAATCCTCACCAGAAACTCCCATATTCAGGGAGATCTTGGACTTTATTTTGTTTTGAATTTGCTAACCTAGGTAGGGCAGTAATCCCATTTGACCCATTTCGGTCTCAGCCCAGGGAAAACACAATAGTTACGTGAACTGTATACAGAGTGAATGACAATGCAATATGTACATATATTTTGTACAAAGTGAGTATCATAATTGAACTAAACAAAAACCACTTAAAATCAGAAGGTAGCAGAAATAACCAGTAGTTTTGCACGTTAAACTTTCTTTGTTAAAGGCTTTCATCTTAAAACATAGTCTTCAGATGTCGTTTTAAGATTAAGGCATTTAATAAAGAATTAATGCTCACCACAACTACTGGTTATTTCTGCTACCCCTCTGATTTTAAGTGTTTTTTGTTTGGTTTTGGTAATGGTTAGCACTTGTCACTCAGTCTCATTTGTTTTTTGAGTATCCTAGTTGGTTTGAGGGAATAAAGGCAATATGTCAGTGACATATACAGAGTAATTAAACACAGTATATATGCATTGTATATAGAGTGGAAATCAGAGCATGCTGAAAGAATTGCAATCAAAAAGGCTGGATTCTAGTGGAGGGAAGATGTCATTCTTGATAAGTTAAAGTAGTTGAGAGGCAAGTAGAAAGTCGGCACATTGTTTCACAAGTAGCCAGTTGCTGTTTCAATGGATTTGCAGTGGTGGTAATCTCTTGAGAGAGTGGCTAATCTTCAAATGGCATTTGAAGTAGACTGAATGGTGGATAACATTTTTTTAGAAGCTGCATAAATTAGCAGTAGACCGTGTTCTAGATGAGCCAGTAAGATATCTTTACCTGTGGCATTTCTACAGGGTCTAGATAGAAATGAGGGAGAGCCTGTTGGCTTAGGATAGGAGAAAGGTGCCTTTTTTTTTTTTTTTTTTTTTTTGTGCGCGCTCGCACGTGGTCCATGTGTAGTTGGAAATTTAGGACTGGGTCAAAATAAATCTCTAGGTATTTGAATGAAGTGACATTTTCAGTGTTAAGAGCGGGGATTTTTAGAGGCCTGGGTATAGAAGCGAGTTTTTGCCTAGTGCCAAAAAGCTATAGACCCATTGAATTAAGGGGATGAGAACCTGAAGTTAGAGCTCAGGAGAAGAGCGAGAGAATGGTTGGAGTGAAATAGGGCCATGTCATCAGCATAAACCAGGAGAGGTAGGTGGGATAAGTCAAAACTTTGTTAATGTAGATGGATAAGAGGAGAGGTGCCAGAATAGGGGTCCTATTTCTGTAGAGGGACTGAACCTGAGAAGTGGTGGTTAGAGAGGTAGTTTTTGAACTAGGGCAGTGTGTCGTCACAAATGCTTATTTCATTGAGATGATCTACGGGAATTGAGTGATCGACCAGATCAAAAGCTCTGGTGTGGTCAATAAAAATTGCTTCTGCAATTAGGCCTTTGTTTATTCCAAGAAAAATGTTGCTGCCGAGTGTCCAGATAGCTGTGGATATACTGTGACTAGACCAAATGCAATGCTGCTTTTGAGAGAACGTGGTATTGGTTGATTTGTATTAAGTGAGTTGTAAATTAAAGTAATTTTTCCAGAATCTTTCCTAGGGTTGGAAGAGTAGAAGTAGGCCAAAAGCCTGATGGATTGGAGGGACTGTGTTTCTTAAGGAGTGATTTTTACAATGGCATTCTTCCAGATATTTGGTATAAGTGTAGTACACAGGTTGTAGATATGTTTCAGTGGGTTTGTTTCTGCAGTGATACACCATGGATGAAGGTTGTCAGTACCAAGGGGGCTATCAAGTCTAATCTGTTCAAACCGAAGGTAGATGTCTTTGGATATGATGGTTTTAAAGCAAGATACAAGGAGGTGGGGGGGGGGGGGGGTTGGCTAGAGAAAGGGCTAGGATGTTTGCTGAAATTAGAGAGGAAATCGGAGGCAGAAGGTGAAGAGAATGTAGAACTTTTGTTCTAGCAAGGTGTGGTAGATGTCCTTCAAGAATGCAACTGCAGTCATAACATGTGGGTTGTCCTGCCTCAGGCAGCCCTCGGTCGGCTGGATTCCAAAGTCTGGGTCCGACGTCGGCTGATGTCGCATTTCTCTCCGACGTCAGAGCGGCTGGAGTACATAAGCATCAGCCGACGCCATTTTCTTCAGTCTTTCTTGCCGCGCGGTGCCCGAAGCAGAAGCGGTTCGCAAGTGCCGGTCGGTCAGCTCCTGTATTCTACAATACCGAAGTCATCAAAAAAGCTAAGTACCCCGTTGGGGACCTTTTCTTGCCTCAGCCGATGTCAGAAATTACTGAAAAAGTTAACAATTGTCTTTGTGGTAAATAAATACCTCATAAGGATTTCCACTCTTACTGCCTCCCTTGCCTGGGCCCAGACCACGACGTCTCTGCCTGTGTAGCCTGTGCTCGCTTCAACAAGCGCACTCAGGCGCCGGGCGGAGTTCGCTGAAGATTTTTTCGGCGATAATTTTGCTTACACCATGCCGTCGGACCTTCCGACATCACAAACTCCCCAAAAAGCGAAAAGACCGGGACCGACATCCTCGACCCGCGTCTACCACCGACTCCACGCCAAAACCTAGCGCGAGTGCTCCGGTTCCCTCTGAGACGGTCTCTCCACTGCTCCGAACCGAAGACACCGCATTACCGACTACTCCGATTACAGACATTACTCCGCCAGTTATAGATTTTCCTCCGGATACCGAAACAGAGGAAATGCCAGAGACCATTGCTGTAGACAAGGTCACTCCACGTGGAGCTGCCAGGCCCCCTATGACCATGTCTATTAAGGCCCACACTAGGGCTAAGGCAGCCAGCAAAACAAAGCATATTACTTCTAAATCCTTACCTCAGCCGACTCCAGAGACACAAATTATGTCCATGGCTGCTGATTTAATTTCTATGATTAGAGGTTCACAGGCCCATCCTGAGAGAGCATCCCAGCCTCCTCCTGATAAAAGACCCCGGGTTGAACCCTCTGACCCTACTCCTTCTGATGAAGATTGAGGGCTCTGTCCACTCTGATAGCCAGGAAGAGCTTTTCCAAACCTATGAGGACTCGAATGCAGAAGATTCCATCCCTTCGGCCTCCCCTCCTGAGGATATTTCTTTTGGGGAAGTTCTGCACACCATGAGGGAACATTTCAAATGGCAAGGTCAGGAATATTCTGATTCTAGGAAACGCCTTAGGACTTTCCTTAAGAAGCCTCAGCACAGGCCCTTAGCTATTCCTCCTGTACTTGATGTTCTGGATGATTTGTATTCTGACTCTAGTGCTACCCCTGATTCTCTTCCTCCTGCTCCAGCCAAGCCAGACGGGAATTACAGGGTCCCAGAAACTCATTCCCATTTATTCAGGGCCCATACTGCTGATTTGGAAACTATTTCACAGGGGCCTAAAGGAGTTTCAGCCTCCACCTCAAAAAATCCTTTGCCCTCCAACAGCGAAGCTAGGTCATTAGAGAGATGGGGCAAAAAGGTTTACACATCCACTACCTTATCTATGAGAGCTTTAAATTGCCTTTTTCATATGTTACAATATCAGGACTATCTCTTAGAAGATTTACAAAAAACATTAGCTTCTCCTGATCCTTTAGACAGGAAGACTTTGCAGGAAGCTGTACATAACACTCAGCAAGTAAGCAATCACTTCCTGCGGTGTGGATATGATGCACTGGAAGCTTCATGTAGGGCAGCTATGACAGGGGCAGTGATTCGTAGACATGCTTGGCTAAAAGATCAACCTCTACCAGATCATGTAAAAGCAAAACTTCTGGATGCACCTTTGGAAAAGAACAAGCTTTTTGGTGCAAATGCTAAGGATGTGTTAAAGACCATCGAAGAAAAAGCAAAATCAGTTCAGACTGTGAAAGATTTCCTCCAGGTTCAACCCCCCAGATTCAGTAGGAATTGGCCTTCAAAAAACTGGTCCTTTCCTAATCCAGAAAAGTTTCAAAGGGGTAAGAACAGACGTGGCCGAGGAAGAGGCCAATACAGAGGCCCTTAAAGGGGACGACAATGGCAGCCAGGAAACCAAAGAAGTGACGCAGGGGTTTCACCTGGCCAACAACCACAAACTCAATGACTTTCCTCTACTACCGCCTACCAGGGAACAACTAGAAGCCCCCTTGGGCAGGAAATTATCTCTGTTTGCAGAAAACTGGCACAGACTGACTAAGGACAAATGGATTTTGGACATTATAGACCGAGGGTACAGGTTTCATTTTCATACCTTACCAAGAAAGCAAGGCATGCCAAACCTACCACAAAATCAGAGGGCAGAGGCCATCAAGAAAATCACTCTGCTGACTCGAATGAAAGCAATAGAAAGAGTTCCACAACAAGAACAAGACCGGGGGTTTTACTCAAGACTGTTCCTTGTTCCAAGAAAAGAATCTCAATGGAGACCAATACTGGACTTGTCCGCATTAAACACCTTTCTCATAGTACCAAAGTTCAAAATGCTGACTCTACAGCAACTCCTTCCCATGCTGGGCAAGGAGTCGTGGCTGATTACTCTGGACCTCAAGGAGGCATACCTGCATGTCCCTATCAGACACTGCTGCAGAAGATACCTCAGATTTCTTGCAGGGCCAGAGCATTATCAATTCTCAGCATTGCCATTTGGCTTATCTACTGCGCCCAGAGTATTTACAAAATGCCTGGCTTCAGTAATTGCTCACTGCAGGCTCCAGGGTATACAAATTTACCTGTACCTGGACGACTGCCTCATACAAGCGGACGACAAATTGCTGTTGACAAAAAACCTGGATTATGTCATACGATTACTTCAAGCTCTGGGATACACAGTCAACTTCCAAAAGTCAAGACTGCAGCCATCCCAGCAAATAATCTTCTTAGGAGCCAAACTAGACACAGCCTCTCAGATGGCTTACCTGACAGAAGACAAGCAAGAGAAGTTAACCCATTACTTCAAAGGTTTAGCAAAGCTCACCCAGATGACTGCAAGGAGATTCCTACAGGCCCTGGGTTACATGGCATCCTGCATTCTACTGGTTCCATTAGCAAAACTACACATGAGAAAGCTTCAATGGTACCTAAAAAGCATTTGGTCTCAACACAGCAACAACTTGGAGACGATCATACCTCTCATTCCATGCCTTCAAAAGGAATTCCTATGGTGGGCCTCGGTGAGCCATGAAAACACAGGTATGTCATTCAAGAAACCACAGATAACACAGACCATGACTACAGATGCCTCAGACCTTGGATGGGGGACGCACATGGAAGGCAGGTGTATACAAGGACAATGGTCTCCAAAGGAAACACATCTGCATATAAACCAAAAGGAAATGCTGGCAGTAATGCATGCCATCGAGGCTTTTCAACACCAACTCCAGCAAGGCCATTTAATGATACGGACAGACAACACCACTGTGATGTGGTACATAAACAAGCAGGGGGGCACCCACTCTTACCCCCTTTGCAGACTGACAATGCAGCTTTGGGAGAAATCACTGAGCCTAAACATCCAGTTACAATCCCAGTTCTTTCCAGGAAAAGACAATGTGTTGGCGGACAGCCTAAGCAGGAATTTCACAGATCCACATGAGTGGAGGTTACATCCGAAGGCCTTCAGACAACTCACTTCGACATGGGGCAAGCCAGAAGTGGACCTATTTGCCTCTCACCTCAACCATCTTCTACCAAAGTTTTGCACAAGGACATTCCATCCAAAAGCTTGGAAAATAGATGCCTTCTCATTCAACTGGAACTCCCTAGCAATCTATGCATTCCCACCTCTGCCACTGATGACCTCAGTATTACTAAAGATCAAAGCAGAGAAGCCCAAGGGAATCATAATAGCTCCGGATTGGCCAAGACAACACTGGTACCCACTACTACGGAGCATATGTCACACCAGGAGGTGGGCCCTCCCCCAGTGGCCCCTACTTTTGACTCGACACAATTTCGAAACACTGCATCCAAATCTTCAGACACTGCAGCCAACAGCCTGGGAGATCCCATAAACAACTTCAGCTCATCTCTCTCCAAGGAAGTTCAGCGGATACTAAGAGGCTCGAAGACCATCCACCAGAAAGGTTTATTTAGCAAAGTGGAAAAGATTCAGCAATTGGAATACCAGCAAGGGACATGATGCATCATTGTTGAACATCCCACTCATCTTGGAATATTTGGCAGATATGTTAAAGAACGGCCTCTCATATTCTTCCATAAAGATACATGCATCTGCTATTTCAGCTAGATACAACACTGATCCTCCTGTTTTTTCTCACCCCTTACTAAGGCAATTCCTCAGGGGAGTCAAGAACATTAAGCCACCAAGAAAGGCCCCAGTGCCAGCCTGGGACCTCAATTTTGTCTTAGAAAAACTGACTCTACCTCCATTTGAGCCAGCAGCTTCAGTTGACTTGCAATTTCTCTCATGGAAGACAGCTTTCCTGTTGGCAATTACCTCAGCAAGAAGGGTTTCGGAGCTACAGGCCCTAATGGCAATACCACCCTTTATTATTTTCCATAGAGACAGTTTCATTAAGGACCAACCCTACTTTTATGCCAAAGGTGGTATCTAGGGTTTCTTTAAATCAAGCCATTCATCTGCCTGCTTTCTTCCCCAATCCTGAGAATAAGGGGGAAAGACTGTTGCATACCTTGGACATTCACAGACAACTTCGATACTACCTGGACAGAACCAAGGCCAGTAGGAAGTCTGAACAACTTTTTGTAGCTTACGCCCCTGCAGTCCAAGGAAAAGCAATTTCAAAACAGACTATTTCTAAATGGATTGGACATTGCATCAGATTCTGTTATTCCTTTCATGGAAAGACTGTTCCAGCCAATGTCAGACCACATTCCACCAGAGCTACAGCCACCTCTACAGCATTCTTAAGAGGGGTGCCTACCAAGGACATTCTATTAGCTGCTACATGGAGCTCCGTGCATACATTCTCCAAACACTGCAATCTCCCTCTGTACTCCAGATCCAGAGCAGGCTTTGCTTCGGCAGTCCTGCAGGGCTTGATTGCCACACCATCTCTTTCCTAGAGCATACCTCCTCCCCCAGCTAAGCTATGGTATTCTACCCACATGTTATGACTGCACTTGCATTCTTGAAGGACGTAGTACAGTTTTGTACCTACCATAAATGTAGATGTCCGATAGACATGCAACTGCAGTCGGATTTTCCCTCCCTCCATACCCCTCTATGCCTAGGGTCCACTCCTGTCCCTGTTACTCTTAGCTGGGGATATCTGTTATGGTGTATTTGTTTTATTGCTCATTTATTTGTTTGGAATCCTATTTTTGTCTTCCAATTTGATTACAGCCTTCCTTGGAGGGCACCTGGCATCTGGGGCAAGAAACACTGAAGAAAATGGCGTCGGCTGATGCTTATGTACTCCAGCCGCTCTGACGTCGGACAGAAATGCGACATCAGCCAACGTCGGACCCAGACTTTGGAATCCGGCCGACCGAGGGCTGCCGGGCAGGACAACCCACATGTTATGACTGCAGTTGCATGTCTATCGGACATCTACATTTATGGTAGGTACAAAACTGTACTTTCCACAGTCTTTTTCCCCCAGCCACCACACCTTGCCAGAATGTGTATTTGAGTGTGAGTGTTAGTAGCTGGCCATGCAGGCTACAAGATGTCAGTCCATGGCTGTGAGATAGGGTTATTTGAGCACCTAGGACTTGGTTGCTTGAGGTAGACCCCTTTCTTCTTCTGTGCCACAGAGCTGGCAATTCAAGGTGATCTTTAAGAAGGCCCCCCCCCTTGTAATGTTGGACAGATTTCTTAACTTCATTTTGGAGGCATTCCAGAGGTTTACAGTTAATGTCCTTGTTTGTTGCTCAGTGGATAATTCCTGTTTGATGGAGCAGCAAGAACTTGGGCCATGGAACGTCATAGTTTGTTACAGAGCTAGGCTCTGCTAGTATACACAGAAAGGATACACTCTCTCTCCAAGAGTGTGAGGTTATGATCAGAAAAAGAGGTGATGAGAGGTTATGATCAGAAAAAGAGGTGATGAGATGAATGTGGAGAACTCGTAGGGTTGCCAAGGGTACATGTACCATCACCAAAGCTACCATAACAGGAGAGCCGACTACACTGCATGATGCCAAACACAGTGGGTGATGCATATGCTCTTACTGCACTGGCTGACAGAAACCGGTACAGAGGGTGGGGTGGCAAGCATCAAGAACAACATTGCTTTGGGGAAGTAGGGCCATTTATTGGGGTATGCATCTCCCCACTGTGGCACCATATGCAGGGGTTGGGATGGATAGCAGCACTTTGGAGTACACTTACAGTTGTAAGAAACAATGCCATGGTGGTGATGGGAAGGACTGTGACAGGTGTTGGCGGTACAGATGTACACTACCAAGCATACATTCCAGGGTGTTGGCAGAATGCTATTGTAGTCTTGGCTTGCGTTTAGTGGATGCCGCTATGCTGTGCTTGACTTTTCATAGGTATGCATGCATGTGCGCTCATATGCATCCACTATACTGGGCAGCCTGCTTGGGTTGGGACAATCTGTAGTGCAGACTCTCCTCATGCTGGCCAGCACTAGTGTGGCTGCTGGTTTGCTGATCAGTCACTGGTCTGGGGCTAATGGTTTTATCAGCAAATGTACCATACCAGTGAGTAAAGGTGCATTGATAAAAGAATATATGATGCAAAATTCCAACAGAAGCCAGCACTCCAGTCCATGAGCCAGGATAAATTTATTTAAATCAACCAAAAACATACTGGTTTCGGCCAAAACCAGTCTGTTTTTGGTTGGCTTAAATAAATTTATCCTGGCTCATGAACTGAGTGTTGGCTTCTGTTGGATTTTTATCAGCCAGCAAATGTGCATTCCATGACCCATAAGAAATCTGAACCCAGAAGTAAACCAGCTGTATGGGGACCTATCCCAGACCAACAGATATTTTCATTAGCTATAGTTATGTTACTTGTGGATTGATCCTTTGACTTAACTTGAGCTAACATGTCTTTGTGTTGCTTGTTATTGTTTTAACCAGATGCAACTGTCTTGCAGAACAGACTGCTAGGTTATATTTTTTGAAGATGACCATTAAAGCTTAGTTCAGACAACTTACAGAAAAATGAGAACCAACATTTTTTGATGGTTAAAGGAATATAGAGGCTGAGCTTCAGTATCGTAATGTATGTAATTTTATTTGCAGGGACACCAGAAGGGAAAGCAAAAGGTACTACTCCCAGGAACACGTCCCCATCATGGTCTTCTTACCAACATAGTAAGTATGACTGCCCTCTGCTTTTCTGCCACTATGCTGACTCATTTTTCTTTCAATGACAATGTGAGAAGATTTGGAAGAAGGGAGGCTTGAGACAGAATTAAAAATAGGCAGTGTGGTGTGTTTACAATTTTAGGTAGTGATATTGTGTAGAGTCTTCCGTGTATTAAGTTCTGAAATTAGGGCTTTCTCACATTGTGAAATGTGCCTAAGGGGTTTCTTACCTTTATGAATATTGACAAGTTTTAAGCCTCTGTCCCTCCATGTCCTCTTGCACTTATCTGTGCTGGTGTCACGCTCGTAGCCCGTAATCTGTGATCTCAGCCTTGCTTAATTTAGCTGATTAATACCTACAACACTGATTGCATTGTAGTGTTAATTGTGACTGTAGCAGTACCTGTATTGGGTGGCCTTGTCCCACTCAAATAAGTAACATTTGAAAGCAGACCTTGCACAGTGAACTTGCTTTACTGTAACTTAATTGCACTACCGAATTAGCAGTATCCGTTGCCATGATTAAACACATTAAATGTGAAAAAAAATGATTTAGTCTAAAAGAAAAAAAAATGCAAAAATGTGCTTTTTTTTTTTTTTTTTTTTTTTTTTTTTTCAGCTGAAAATATTTTGTTAGATTTAATAATTATCTCACTGCGGTGGTGGTGCTGCGGTAGCATTGTCACCTCAGAGCAAGACGTCCCGTTCGATTCTCAGCTAGAGCGTCTTCTGTGTGGAGGCATATGTGAATGGGGCGTGCCTTCGTTGAAGGTTGTGCATCAGGGCTGGTAACCCGGTACGTAAAAATCCACTACCAATCATTATCGGACCGGAGATCCGCTGTGGTGACCCCTAACCGGGAAAAGCCGAAAGACACAAAAAATAATTTCTGATTCTCAGCTGTCTTGTCAAGTTCCAGCCTGCCAACTACTCTGAAATGACTCATTTAATTGTCTGACTGTAAGCATTAATGAGTTCATTAGTTGGTAAAGCATACACAGTGATCATTTATGTTCGCTCCTCAGAACTGTTAGCTATGGGGTTTCTATGTTTACTTGTGCAAAGTGACTAGTATTTCAGTCTCTCTATTTAGCCATTTTTAGTATTTGCTCATTTTTTGTTGATCTCACCAATGTTTTTCAGTCATGAATTGTATTGAATAAGTTCATAGATTAGTGTAATAATAGTATAGATTAGTGTAATAATAGCAAAAGTGATTTTCACATTGCTTGTCTAGTATGCTGCTATCACCAGGACTATAAGCTGCCTAGACATATGCACCCTGAAAAACGTAGCTCTTGCCACCCAGTGCAGTTAACAGGAAGACAAAGGAACTTTGGATACATTATCATCTAGATGAAGTTTAGCGCTAGAAACTCTTCGTGCCTTTCAGTTTCTTTTTTTCATTTCCCTTCCAGAAATGTTGAAGGTCCTGCCATTGTTGTCTGCGCATGTCTTGCACTTTAGAAAAGAGTTTTTCTCAGCTTTAAGGACATGTGCTAGTAAAACTATTTTCCATAGATGAAGAAATGAAGACCTCCTAGCTGAAATCAGAGTACTTCCAGTTGTAACAAAGTGAGTAGAATGCAGTGGTTTAGTTGCATCTACAGGAACGCAGAAAATTTGACAAAGTGGATTTGCAAGAGACGGGAAGGAGGAAAGAGAAGAGGATGTCTAGCTAAGACTTGATGGACTGTATGAGAAAAGACCTCCAACGTTTGGACACGAGTGCCAAAAAATGCAGGAGAAAAGCATTGATTTGAGAGGTGGTGACTGACGTGTTATACTGACCCTATGTAAATTGGGAAAATGGGAGTGATTATGATTTTTCTGTATCTTTAATCATCACCAACAGTTTTTTATTCCGAGACTTTGTCATACTGTAAAGTGCTGTAAAGCACAAATAAACTGTTAAAGTGAAGAGTCTTTATCAAAGCATTAGTTTTCAGGTAAACATTTTATATAAAAAAAACAAAAAATGAGAATGAGTTACCCTGCAGTACTATGCATGCAAATTAAGTAGTTACATTTGTAGCCATAGATGGATAAAGGTAATGCTTCAAACTGCAGAAAATTTGAGGATAATTTGAAGTACTGCAAACCTTACCATCTTTCTTGTGTAGCCATCAACTGCCAAAAACTAATGAGCAGAGCTTCTGACGGTAGTGAGAAGTCTGATATGTTAGGAATATGGGGAGGATCAGACAACTGTTTTGGGGCTAAAGATTTCACTCTTTAACAAAAGCTTGCTTTTTACCTAGTTTCTTTTGGTGACCTGTAGATCAGTATGTATGTATACCTTTAAGAAGCTTTCCATGGGCTTGCACATGTGTATAAATACTGAGCACATGCGAATCAGACTGCCATTTTGTAGAGAGCTGTTGAGATGTAAGCATGCATGTTTGAATGTTCTGTCAGTTAATCGGTTTGTTTATATTTTATGTTGTTGCTACGCATCCTGATGATTGTTTAATAAAGCATATAAAGAAACTACCCCGCCTTTTCATCCTGAATCATAACGTAGAATGAGCGACATGGTGTCAAGAGTGGGATCCAGAATATAGACCAGGAGGCACTTTGTTAATGTTGGAGGAATATAGAGAAATGGATCATCCCTGCTGCACATGCAACTCGCAAAATGGGTCAGAAACCAATTCCGGGTACAAAAAACTTGCTTGAATGATTTCTTACTCAAAGAATATTAAAACAAAGCACTCGTAAAACAAATTTCTAGTTGAATGAAATGTCCTAAATTGCAACATATTGATAAAAATATAGAAAATAGTTACAAAAATGTTTGAAACCATGTCCAAATCACACACAATGTATGAAATAGTGAAAAAATGTGGTAATTTTCCTTATCTGATACTTTTTTGATTTAATTAAAACTATTCAAGATATTCAAAGCATACAGCGTTTGCAAGTTTGTGCAGTATTACAGTGCAGTTATTTAGCAAAATACAGCCATTTCAAAGCATATTTCATTGTGCATTTGAATGTCATAACAATTACCTGGTTTGTGTGCATTTTCATACATAATTACAAGGGCCATATTTTGAAAGTGTTTTTTGTTGCCTTGACTGAAGGATTTCGAAAACCAGCCCCACTTGTATTTGATAATATTGGAGAGTGAGCAAGAGTATGATGTTGTTATACAAGCTGCATTTTCTGACAAAGATGCACATACAAAGGCATTTATTCTGCTTAATTTAGCTGTTCAGAAACCATAGAAAGAACGCGTTCATTTGTGTATGCACCTGCTGTGTTTGCAGGGGAGGGAGAAACGCCATATAGTGGTACTGGCTGAATCAAGGAAAGACTTGGAGTGCTTAAAACATAAATTTAGAGAAATGTGTAACCACCAAACGAATATTACGGTGGAAAGGCATTTTTTTTTTTTTCACAAGGGATCAAAAACCTGGGGAAACTGTTTTGTAGCATATATAACTGACCTGAGAAATAAAGCTAAACCGTGCATATTTGGTAATTTTTTTAAGGGATGACTTGATTAATACAACACACAAGTCTGTCTTTTAAGATAATGACGTGAGAGATTTTGCTTCGTGACTGTGATTTAACTTTGAATAAGTCCGTTGAGAGCTGTCTGGTAAATGAGCTCACAGCAAAGTACATAAATATGCTTGCAAATGAGAAATGCATGCTTCCAGTGTCTTTTAGTGTTAATGTAGATGGTATGCAGCATGTGGTTAAAAGAAACAGGCCCAAGCACATGGCAGCAACTGTGAATCCTGTAACAGTCCCTGGTAAACCCAGTAGCTTTCTAGCAGATTCCAGAGCATGCATAGTCTGAAGTACAAGGGTGAGTCAACAAACTCTAACCATGTGCCCTCAGCTAGCCTCATAGTCAGCTGTTGTAATTGTGGTGGCAGTTGTGTGTCTAAAAGATAAGAGTGCTTAACTTTTGGTCAGCAATGCCACATATGTAAAAAGTGGAATCCTTTCCAAAAATTTTGTAAATCAAAATAGGTTTGTTCTTTTATTAAAAGAATTTTGATGAGTGGATGGGAGATGGTAGGTTTACCCCGGATATCACTTCTGTGTCACTGTTAGACAGAGGCACAGTATACTAACCTCGAAAAAGGGCATAGCAAAATTAATTTAAAATGGGTGGCAAAAGCCAAACACACTCTGGCTAGGCTTATAAATGCCCTAGGGCAGATAGCCTAGTATGAACCTATGAGAATATTCAAGGAGACAAGTTTATCAATTAGGAAGCTATGACCCTACTTTTTATGTTGATGGTGTGTCTGTGCGTAATGAAACAGTCAATGCAGTAGATTTATGGGCAAAGAATGAAATATTTTGTACTGTTCAGATAAATGGAAGACCCATATAGCTCAAAGTTGACACAGGTTCAAAGTGAAATGTTATGTCAGCAGAAACCACTTGCTAGAGTATGTGCTGGTGAGAAGCTTAAGTTGTCAAATTGTGTGAAGCTTGTTCCTTATGGTGGTGAAGAAATTCAAACTGAAGGTTTAGTAGTGCTTTCATGTTAGTCTGCTGGGAACAACTATGACTTGTAATTTTGCATAGTCAGAAGCCAAGTACATCTGTCATTAGGCCTCAGAGACTGTTTGAAAAATGGGACCACTTTCATTTAATAAGGAAGTACACCATGTAAGCTTAAAAGGCCACTGTTCTAATTTGACCCAGTCTATTTACTCTACTTATGCTGATCTTCTCGAAGACAAACTAGGCAAACTCCCAGTTGTGTACTCCATGAAGATTGACCCTGAAGCTAGCCCAGTTGTCAGACCAGCCCAGAAAGTTCCAGTAGCAGTACAGAACAGAGTCAAAATCGAGCTAGACAAAATGGTGCAGCAAGGTGTGATTTGTCCAGTTGACAGACTAACTGGGTATCTTCCATGGTGGCAGCTCATAAGAAAAGCTCCAGATGATATCGGAATATGTATTGCTCCAAGATATTTGAACAAAGTACTGAAAAGACCTCATGTAATGTATACAGTCGAAGAAGTTGCTACTGTTGTGCCAAATGTCACTGTTTTTTCTGTTTTGGATGCAGAGAGCTCATTTTTGCAAATTTTGCTTGACCAGAAATCCTCATTGCTAACCACTTTCGGTACTCCTTTTGGCAGGTGCAGATTTTTGAGAATGTCATTTGGGATTAATTCTGCCAGTGAAGTCTTCCAGTATGCCATGGAACAAATTGTTTCTGCTCATCTGTGAGCTTTTATAGTAGATCATATTCTAGTAGGAGGTAATGGTAAAGCAGAGTATGACAGAAACCTCAAAGTTCTGGAAAGAGCACTTAAAGTGAATCTTGAGCCGAATACTCAGAAGTGCAAATTCAGGCTACGAGCAGTTTCTTATGTTAGTCCTTTGTTTACCACTTCAGACTTATAACCAGATCCTTCCAAGCAAACAGCAATTCTGGAGATGCCAGCTCCAGACAGTATTCAAGCCTTGCAATGTTTTCTTGGCATAGTTAACTGTCAAGCAGGGGCGGCTCTTCCTATCGGACTGACGGTCTGCAGCCCTCCCACCTAGAAAAAAAACAAGAAAAACAATCCGTGAAACAAAAAATCCATTCAGACTGCCTTTATCGGCGGTCTGAATGCAGAGAAAGAGGTACCCAGCAACCTGTGCTGTAGGATATCAAGAAGTATGTGCGGTCGATGACCGCACAGAACAGAGGAGCTCCAGACTGCTTCCCTTGCAGTCAGGACCAATGAGGAGTGAGCTGAGAGCTCTCTCTCAGCTCTTGCGGGGATTTCGGTGTGAGGGCGTCGTGTAGATCAATCTGTTTTGTTGGCTGGATTATGTGGCTTCCCTGCAGGTCGGTCGCTGGCTTCAGATATGTTCACAGGTAGGTGCAGGTGTGTTGGGGGGTTATCAGGTCTCACTTTGTGTTCTTATTCAGATGTAAAATTTTGTAGAGAATTTCTGCATTTTCTTTTGTTTGCCTTTCCCAGAAAGAAAAACCAAAAGATGCCGGCATGTTACTATGAACTGACTTGGAATGCAATGTCCCCTGCACACTTTGCAGACTGTGCCTACGGGAATACAGATCTGAACTTTCTCCGCTATTGTTAGTGATGTAAAGTACACCATCTCTAGTCCCAGTGGGCGACAACTGTAGCTATTCTTGTTCCACAACAAACGCCAAGTACAAAGAAAAAGTCTGAAAAAAGTGAAAAGCTTTGGTATGTGTCTGTTTTTGTTACTGCTTCCTTGTACCAGTTGCCTTCCTTTCTCAGGAGCTGTGATTTGTGCTACATCAGTTGAAGGCAAGTTCATGATGGCTGCGATGCATGTTTTAGTAGAACTGGGCGGGTAGTGATGACAAGTAACAAACACTTAGAAAAAAGGAATAAGCGAAAGCAAAACTATGGTGAAAATTAGTAATACCTTTGTAAAATACACACACACACACACACACACACACACACGTACATGCACACAGACGCACACATACACATAACAGATTAACTTAAAAAATGTAGAGCTTTTTTAAAACGCACCGTATTTGCAAAGTAGGTAATTCTTGGTGACTTTTGTGAAGTCTTCATTTTCTTCAGACTTTTATTTAGCATTCTGCACAGAAGATGTAGCTATTGTCTCAGTTACATTGCTAAGAATGTTTGTGACTGTATTTTGTAATTATGTAATACTGCAGTAAAAAGTTCTATGCTTTTATAGTTGACCTGGTGTTCACTTGGATTCAGAGGTAATTGTAAGAACCCTGAATGAGGAAAGGGTGTATCAATTTCTGCTTCATAGTAGACTGGATGTAATATAGGCACTAAGAACAAAATAAAGCCAGTTTGATCTGATTACAAGCCTCAAGACTTCCTAGTTAAAAAGACACATTAGGTAGGTTATGAAGTAGGTAACAGGAGAAGTTGTTCAGAAAATTACTTTTGTTTCAAGCACAAATGTTCAGACAGGAAAAAGAGTACAGCACAGTAATAAAGCAGCTAAATTTGCAGTCGGGTATAAAATGAAATGCATTGTTTTCGTGATAAGAATTTCCTCTTATTTTTCTTTTTTGTTGAGATGATGGAAAGCAGATTAAGTTCTACAGCTGGGTAAGACTTACTCAGCTATACTTCAGAATAATGATGGTGTAAAAGTGTCAGTGAGTCTGATAATGATTCATTTATATGCAAGACACAAAGTCTGTATTTATTCATTGTACATCTTTGTGGTGCAGGACTGCTTATACAGCATGGATCGTTGCTGCTCTGATTAATATTTCAGAGCACAATTCTTGTGAACTGCAGCACATATGGCTAAACTGTCAAAGTGCCCCTGTGCTTGTGATTCATCAGATGTAAGATGAATACAAAATATACATAGGTTATTCACCTTCCAAGGGGAAAAATGTGCTGACACAGATGTTTGGACAGAGTAGGTACAGATTACCATTTAGCCCTATTCAACAAGTATTCTGTGTGTGTGTGTGTGTGTGTGTGTGTGTGTGTGTGTGTGTGTGTGTGTGTGTGTGTGTGTGAGAAATGCCCCAGTTACTATATACTGGTGGCTAGAGAGAACAAATGGTGGTGGGTAGAGATACTTAGGCTTGAACTCTGTACCTTGTATGCAGGTGTTAAGGACCTGAATTTCCTACCCACCACCATTTGTAAAAAAATTGCAGATTTTTGCTTCCTATTTAATCTAATCTGTTCCTTATAATATCTGTGGTTTCTAAATATTGCAATGCTTGATATTTGATGGTGCACTGGTAGCATTGTTGCTTTACAGCTGCAGGTTCTTGGGTTTGATTCTTGGCTGGGGTGCCTTCTGTGTGGGGTCTGCATCTTCTTGTGTTTGTGTGGGTTTGCTTTTGTGTCCTCCCATGTTATAAAGACACGTCTGCGTTTTTTTCCTGGGCCTCTGCTGAAAATTTTTGTTCCAAGTCAGATTGTCCTGATTAACAAATGTTAAATAAAATTGACAGGCATTTGAATTTCAGACTTCAGGTTTCTGAAAGTTTAATTCCTTACATGTTTGATGGTGCAGTGGTAGCATTGTTGCCTCACAGCTATAGGTTTTCTGGTTTGATTCTTGGCTGGGGTGCTTTCTGTGTGGAGTCTGCATCTCATCTCTGTGTTTGTGTGGATTTGCTCTGGTGTCCTGCCATTTTACAAAGACATGTGTCTGCAGTATTTCTCCCTGGGCCTCTGCTGAAAATTGTTTTTGTTCTGTCAGAAGTAAAATTGACAGGCATTTGAATTTTAGAATTCATATTCTTCAGAAAATACATAGTAACGCAACCTTTTATTCTAGCAATTTTCTAAGTTTATAAGATGAATATTTGAAATTTGTCCTTATTTTTGGGACTGTATTACCCCATTATTGGCTTTGTCCAGGTTTTTTGTGCTAAGGTTGACTACTATGGCAAGAACTGAATTCACTGAATATGTTTGAGGGCTGTATTTCCTCATTACTGGGTTTGTCCAGGTGTTTGTGCTAAGAGGTTGACAGCTATGGTGAGAACTGAATTCATTAAATGATGGCCATTTAAGTTTCAGTCTTCCTCTCTTTCACAAAGCAGCTGATTTGGCGTAGTGGTATGTTGCTCTGACTCTCTTGCACAGGGACCTTGGCAGTAAAATGTATGGTGGTAATGCAGCATTTTTCTTTCACAAAGCAGGTGATTTGGCATAGTGGTATGTTGCTCTGACTCTCTTGCACAGGGACTTTGGCAGTAAAATATATGGTGGTAATGCAGCATTTTATTCTAGCAACTTTCCAAGATTATACAAGCAATGTTTAATGTGTCCCTGGTTTTTGGCCTTTTGACCCCCCCCCCAAATAAATTTGGCTTTTTCCAGATTTCTTGTGCTGCGAAGTTGATATGCAGTTGAGTATTGAGTAGATTTTACAAGGAGCTGAGAGGTGCAGGGGAAGAGAAGTTTAGTGCTGCTTATGCTAAGTCAGCTTGCGTTGTTAATAGCACAACAGGTTGTGTACTTGCTTTTGATGCAGAAGGTTGTTGGTTCTACTCCCACAAGGGGTGAATGCTGCCGTACTGAAAAAGTTAAGATATGAGTCTGTTATCAGTTTGCCATCCATTTCCTATTGCAATATTACTTGCTTATCATTTTTAATGTAATATAGGCAATTTATTCCTCAGTGGCATCAGACACTTTATTTTTCGATTAAGCCATGAAATATAAAGGTGTTTGCTAGCAGCAACCTCTTCATTAGTTACAGATTTATTTAATGTGGAATTATTTAGATGACTTTTTTACTTCTTCAGAGGTTGTGCATATTTACTGATAATGGTGGACTGTAGAATTGTGCATATTTACTGATAATGGTGGACTGTAGAAGTTTGAGTAGACTTTTATAATGGAAATGTTCTGAATTGGGCAGTTTTGTCATTATTGGTGCATGCGTTTTGTTTCATTGTTTACTGGAAAAATGTTCAAAACAATAGGAGGGTGTATCAAAGAGCACATGTACGTTTCATATGCAAGGGGCCTATGATTTGAACAGCCCAAAATTAAATCTGATCTGCTACTGGTAAAATGTATTTTCTTTGAATGTGGGTTTCAATGCTGTCTCAATGAATGTGAGTTTCAAGGGCAGAGAAGTTTTAATGCTAAGTTTGTTTAGCAGACGTCTTAGTGCTTGTGCTGTAAAGTGCAAGATAAAACTTTCAAATGAAGTCCAAATCATCATAGAAGTAAATTGGTATGCACATTAGTGTTTATGGTAAATGGAGTGAAATAGCCAAGTAATGGATCATTGGAATGGCTGCAGGGGGAGGTTCCGTTCGACCATGAATTTGTGAGGGGGAAGGGCGGCAAACTTAGACAGCCCCAGCTAAACCTTACCTCCCAACTGTCCAGATTTTCAAAGAATGAATAGATTTTTGCTTCTTATTTTTGGTTTGTTCCTCAAAATGTGTGGTTTTCCTGGCAAATGAAGTCCCTAAATAATGATATGCTGAGTTTCAGACTTCATAACCTTCAGGAAACATGCATGCTGAAGTTGGCAAGTTCATTCCAGACTTGAGCCAACTTTCAGCACTGCTCAGAGAGTTGACATGCAAAGATGTATCCTGGTTCTGGTCAGAACAACACCAGAGAACGTTTGTCCCGAAACAGAGAATTGCCAGTCCACCAACTCTGATACTGTGACGTTCACAAACCAGTTGCTCTTTCTAGTGATACATCGACGTTTGTTCTTGGTGCACTCATTCTTCAAGAGGGCAAACCAGTAGCCTGTGCGCCCAGATCTCCAACCCAAACAGAGATGCAGGATGTGTAGATAGAGCTCTTGGCATTTGTTTGCATGTTCGAAGTACTAGGACTATATTTATGGTCGCCCAATTCAAATTGAAACTGACCACCAACCTCTAGTAACTATTTTGAGAGAGCCTATGCTTACAGCTCCTGCCAGTTTGCAACGCATAATATTGAAATTGCAAAAGTACAACTACAGTCTTGTCTATGCAAAAGGCAAACTTCTGTATCTTGCTGATACTTTAGCCAGATCACCTAAAAAATACCACTGAGCAACATGAGCATGAGAAAATTAATTTTGAAGTTATGAAAAAGAAATTTTTCTTCCTCGTCTTGATGAGCTTAGAAGTTTCACAGCCTCCGATCTAATTCTTCAGAAGCTCAACCACTTTATCATTCGAGGATGGCCTTCAAAGCAGTTTGTTTACCAGTAAAAGTGCAGCCATGTTTTCCTTACAGTGATGAGATTTTGTTTGACAATATCATCATGACAGGTCCAAAAGTGATTGTTCCAAAATTCTTGTAACAAGAATATATTACCATTTTGCATTATGGTCACCCAGGAACTGATCCTACCAAAAGGGGGAGAGGACTAGTATTTTGGCCTATGTCAAAGGATATTGTGAGAGTACTTTCATCTTGTTCTGTATGTAATAGTACAAAGCCGCATCAACAGAACCGTTTCATCTAAACCAGATTCCTGGACTACCTTGGTCGAAAGTAACCACAGACATTTTCGAATGGAATGGTCAACATTATTTGGTGTTAGTAGACTCCTTATTCATATTGGTTTGAGATTGACCTACTTCCTAATCTGTAGTTCAGTACTGTCATTACTAAGTTAAAGCATCATTTTGCACTCCATGGTAGTCTGCACAGAGTTATTTCTGACAATGGTGCAGTTTACAAGCCAGCAGTTCAAGAGATTTGCTGGAGTGGGACTTTATTCATGTTATGAGTAGCCTCGAGTGCCTACAGTCAAATAGTTTGACAGAACGTGCAGTTCAAAGTGCGAAACTATTAGAGAAGTCGAAATGAGACAATAGTGTTTTTTTGAATCTCTTGAATGTCATACATATTCCTCATGAACAAATATCTTGGTTTACCTGCACAAAGGCTTTTGTCGAGACAAACCAGAACGACACTACCAATTGGTAGAAATCTGTTTGTTCCCTGTGCCAAGAATAACAAAGCAGTGAGAGCTCAACTTATGAAAAGGCGTTTGTCCCAAAAGTCCTATAGTGGATATAAAAAGTGTACACGCCCCTGTTAAAATGCCAGGTTTTTGTACTATAAAAAATGGGACCACAATAAATCATTTCAAAACTTTTCCCACCTTTTAATGTGACCTATAATCTGTACAATTCAATGGAAAAACAAACATCTGTTAGGGGGCAAATATAAAAAAATAAAAAAAGTACAATAAGCTGGTTGCACAAGTGTGCGCACCCTTAAACTAATTTTGAAGCACCTTTTCGGTTTAATTACAGCATTCAGTCTTCTTGGGTACACACCTGCCATCAATTGGAGACTCTGATTAACCCCCAAATAAAGTTCAGCTGTCCTAGTAGGATTTTCCTGACCTTTATTCAGTTGCCTGCTACAGCAAAAGCTATGGTTCGCAGAGAGCTTACAAAGCATCAAAGGGATCTCATTGTTGAATAGTGTCAGGAGCAGGGTACAAAACAATTTGCACAGCATTGGATATGCCATGGAACACCGTGAAGACTGTCATCAAAAAGTGGAGAAAATGGGGGACAGCAGTGACAGAGAACTAGATGTCCCCCCAAAATTGATAAAAAGACGAAAACTGGTCAGGGAGGCTGCCAAGAGACTTACAGCAGCACTGAAGGAGCTGCAGGAATTTCTGGCAAGTACTGGTTGTGGACGACGTGATAATTTCCCATATTCTCCATATGTCTGGGTTATGGGGTAGGGTTGGAAAACTGAAGCCTTTTCTTACACACAAAAACAATACATCAAGTCTCCCAAAAGCATGTGGGAAAATGTGATCTGATATTGTTAATCCTTGTTCATTCCTTGTGTATGGGTATCGGTTCCGACTTCGGAACAGAGCTGGCCATTTTGAGCTGGCCATTTTCCAAGCTCGCGTCGGCTACAAACTCTCGAGCTAAATTCTTACCCAGAATTCCCATCTCCCTGTTACTTCAGATTTTGTTTGCCTGATTGCCATTCGGTCGTGTCAAGCTGCTTCTCTTGAGCTAAGTACAGTTATTTGTTGTTGAATACCTTTTCACATAAAATTCTTCTCAGAAAACTTTATATTTCGTTGCCTCTTTACCATATTGCATCTAGCGACTGTTTACTCTTTATCTACTCTCTTTACCGCGAGGTAATTCCCTACTACCATCGTTGGTAATCTTCCCCTCTCATACCTTCGGGTATTCTTTTGTACCATTGCTGGTACCCTTTCTGCTATCCTTTTTGTCTATCATGGTAGATAAGAAAGGTAGTCCAGAGTTTAAAAGGTGTTCTGAGTGTGGACACACATTCCCCTACCACTGATGCACACGCTTTGTGCGTTTTGTTTGGGGGCTCCCCATTTATCTGATCCACCCTGTACTGTTTGTGAGAAATTTTCCAGTAGGACTCTAATATTAGAAAGGAAAAATAAGATCTGAAGTAGGCAGACTTCATTTGTCTGCAACCTGTGGGTATCGGATCCGACCTCGGATCCGAGCCGGCATTTCAAAAGCTTAGGATCCGAGCTCCTAGCTCCTCCCTCTACCCATAATCCCCTGCCAAGCCCTAACTGACCTCAGATTTCGTTTGCCGCGTTTCATGTAGCAACGGACTCCTTGAGCTCCTGGCAGTTTCAAATTTGTGAAGATAAGTTTGACAGAAAAATCTTTAAATTTTACTAGTTTTTCAGTTTGAATGTATGCGTTAGGCTTTCCTCTCTTTACCTTTATAGTTTTTTTTTCCCGGGTTTGCGTAGTTTTTTGTGTGTTTGTGTCAACTGTGTGTGTTAGGCCTAGGGATTAGTATGGCAGAAAATCCTAAGGCAATTTTCTCAAAATGTACCGAGTGTGGCCACAAGCTATCCCCAGCTGATGGCCACACTGCGTCATCTTGGGGTTGAACACCTGTCATCTGGTTGTACCATATGTGCAGGTTTCAACCCCCGAGCTTTAAGGGAGCAGAGGTCGAAGCTTGTTCTGGCGGGACTTCTCCCTCCAGATGCGGCTTCGGCCTCTGCCCCTGCTAGCCAGCAGCCTTCTTTGGGTGCTGCGGTCTCCCCTTCCTCGGCAGGGACTCAACCTCCCACCAAATAGCCGGAGGAGAGGGAGACCATTAGGGAGAAAGAGGCAGAAGGAGAGACACAAGGATAGGCACCACAAACGGAAGGCCGAGACCTCTAGTTCGGCCCCTCCGTCTAAGCGGGCCTCTCCTGTGTCTTCTAGATCTCCTCCTCCTCGGCTCCACTCCCCTCTGTTCTCTTCTGGACCCGAGGAGGAGGAGGCTAGCCCTTCAGTGAGGTCTCCGAGGCGGCTCTCTAGGTCTGCTTCGGTGGCCTCATCTAGATCCACATTCTCTGTCAGAGGCAGACATGGACCGGATGATGAGACGTTTCATCCAGGCCCAGATGCAAATGGGAGTGCTCCTAGCCCCCCCCCCAACTGGGAGGGGCTTCGACCCCATTTTTCGCCCCCTTGGCTCCTTCTCCGACCCGTCTCCCGGGTTCGGAGCTGTCGGAGCCGGGCAGAGTTGGATCCGATTGGTCGGCGCACCTCTGATCCGATCCATCCCTTGAGTGCTTTGGGTACTTCTGACCCGACCTCTCTGGGCCGAGGGCCTAGCCTCGGATCCGAGGGAGCTGGTGTGTCTTTGACTCCGTCTAGGTCGGAGCGCACCGGTCTCTCGGATCAGACGGTCTCGGCTCCAGCTCCGATCCATGCGTCGAATCAGAGTGGGGTCGGCTCTCGGGGCTTAGAGAGGTCGGCTCTCCCTCGGCTTTCGACGTAGTGGAAAGGACACTGTTGAGGACTACCGGACCCCTGGTCCGTGCCGCGGCTCCACCCCGCACTCCCTTGCAGCTGGGCCAGGCTCCCATCAGCCGGTCCCAGGGACAGCCCGCCTCGATGTCCCAAGTAGTTCCTTTGGAACATCTGGCTGCTGAAGAGGACTCCTCGGACACCCCCCCCCCCGAGGAAGTGCCTTGGAAGCGTAAGTGTAAAAGGAGACACGTGGACTTCCCTGAGTGCATTACCGAAGACACAGACTTGGATGAAGGGGAGGGCTCCCCAAGATCACCCCCGGAGGACGTCTCCTTTGGAGACATTATGGAGATGCTTAGAATCAGGGGGGGGGGTCAGCCCCCAAGGCCTCCTCAGACGAGTCTATGTTCTTGGAGGCATTCGAGGCGGGCCCATCTACCTCTTGGGTGTTCCCTCCTGCCGATCCTCTGGTGGACCTTATTTCCACCAGAGCGTGGAAGGAACCGGACACCGTTGAGCCTATCCCCAAGCGTCCGGATCGAATCCTGAGTCCACCGGCGGACCGCACTCATTGGAGCAAGGGCCCCCCGGTAGATGCTATGATGATGGCCGCAGCCACAAAGAGGGAGTTAGCCCAGGAAAGTCTCTCTATGCATCCTCCGAGCAAAGAGTCCCGCTCGATGGATCGCATTGGGAAGCGAGCATTTAGTTCAGTAACCTTCTCTTTGAGAGCGTTGAACTACATGGCACATGTCATCAGGATGCAGCGGGACCTGATTAAAGAGTACGCGGCATCTCCCCCAGAGTCCATGTCGGCGGAGGACAAGCACGTGTACTCCACCCGAATGGCCACTCTTAGATCAGTTTCTAATACTTCTATGCGGCTACTTTCTCATGCAACTGAGGGAGCCGCTAGAGCTAGTGGAGCGGGCCTTGTCATGAGGCGTCAGGCCTGGCTCCGCCACTGTGACTTTGCGGAGCCCTTCAAAGCGACCTTCGCGAATGCCCCCTTTGATGGTTCTGACCTGTTTGGCAAAGCCATTCGCGAAACATTAGTCCAGAGCGAGAAGGACGGGAAGACGCTGTCTGCCATCGGAGTCCGCTTCTCAGCTCCCCAGAAGTTCTTCTCGAAGAACCAAAAGGGACAGAAGATGTGGTTCCGGAAGTCGCAGCAGTCCCAACCTGCTCCGGATAACCAGTCCTTCCGTGGCAGAGGAGGACAGGGAGGTCGCCGTCCTAGAGGCAGAGGGGCTCCTAGGAACTTTGGGTCCAGAGAACCTTTCTCTGACAGACCCACGCAACAGCCCTGAAGGGTTGCCCATCTCTGGAGGCAGTCGGGGGGTGTTTTTCGAGGCACCTGACTTCTTGGGAGTCAATCACATCAGACCGTTGGGTGCTTCGTGTGATATCCAGAGGTTATGCCATTCCCCTGAGCAAAATCCCCAGATCCCGCAGCCTCCCCGATGTACCACCCGACCAAAGGGAGGCAGCAGCTGTCGAAATCTAACAGCTGTTAGAAAAAAGAGCCATCCAGCGGGTCCCCCGAGATCAGACCGGATCAGGGTTTTACTCCAGGTTCTTCTTGGTGCCAAAGAAAATGGGGGACTTAAGACCGATCTTAGACCTTTCCCTGCTGAACCTGTCTGTAACCAAGCAAAAGTTCCGGATAGTCACTCTACAAGCTATACTCCCCCTTTTGCGGGAGAACGATTGGATGTGCTCTAGCGACCTCAAGGACGCGTACTACCACATTCGGATGGACAGACGGTCCAGGAGGTTACTTCGCTTCCGGCTAGGAGCCAGCCACTACCAGTTCAGGGTCCTTCCCTTTGGTCTCACCTCTGCCCCCAGGGTGTTCAACAAGGTACTAGCAGTAGTAGCGGCCTACCTGAGACTCCAGGGATTACAGGTCTTTCCGTACCTGGACGACTGGCTCCTGACGGCATCATCAAGGCATCTACTGTGCTCAGCCAGGGACTATTTCCTCATTATAGCCCCAAGGCTGGGCATCACCATAAACTTGGAAAAATCTTTACTGCACCCCACACAACTTATAGATTTCATAGGAGGAAGGTTAGACACAAGATCAATGCGGGCCTTCCTCACTCCAGATAGACTGTCCAGCCTGAGGTGTCATATCACAGCAGTCCTGCAACCGTTTCCGACGGCAGTCTCAGTCCTGAGGGCCTTGGGTTCAGTGGCAGCAGCTATTCCACTTCTACATGTTCGCTTACACATGCGGGTTCTTCAATGGACCCTACAGGTCCAGTGGTCCCCGCTGTACTCCTCTCTCAACAGCCCAATACCAGTCAGCAAGGCATGCAGGGACTCCCTGTTTTGGTGGCTCCAGTCTCCGGAGCTTCTAGCAGGGAGACCCTTTTGTGCAACATTCCCCCTAGCCACGGTGACTACGGACGCTTCTCGCCTCGGGTGGGGGGGGCATTCTGCGGGCAAGATTGTCCAAGGCACGTGGAACAGTTCAGAGACCTCGTTGCATATAAATGTCCTGGAGATGAGGGCGGTGCTCCTAGCGTTGCAAGCACTTCACAGCCTTCTTCCTACGGGGACTATTGCGATACCGAAAGACAACATGTCGGTAGTCTGGTACATCAACAAGCAGGGGGGAACCAGGTCCTATCCCCTTTGTCAAGAGGCCATGAGAGTCTGGGAATGGGCAATTTGCACCAACCGCTTTCTTGTAGCAACGCACATTCCGGGAAGTTCCAACATCCTTGCGGACAAGCTCAGTCGCACCATTCTATCCCCGCACGAATGGTCTCTCAACCCTCTGGTAGCGAAGAAGATTTTTGCCGTCTGGGGGCAACCCTGTTGCGATCTTTTTGCTTCTCACTCAAGCGCCAAATGCGACAAGTTTCTTCGCTCTACTTCCCCCACCTGGGGAATCCCCGAGAGATGCACTGGTGCATGCTTGGCCTCCCGGTCTCCTTTATGCCTATCCTCCACTACCTCTGATGCAGAGGCTCTTGCAGAAAGCCAACAGTTTGGGGAACAGAATGATTCTCATTGCCCCGTTCTGGCCTCGTCAGCCTTGGTTCCCTTATGTATGGTCTCACAAAGTGAATCCGCCCTGGATTCTGGATCCGATCCCGGATTTCATTTCCCATCCTCAAGGACTCCCGATTCCGAATCTACACACCCTGAAATTGGCAGCCTGGCTGCTCCAGTTCCATCCTTGATTAGGACTCCCGGTATCTCGTCACCTGTCAAGGCCATTTTAGTGGCAGCTCATAAACCTTCCACTAGGAAGGTTTACTGGAGCAAATGGAAAAGGTTTTCTATTTGGGCGACCCAGAACAATGTTGATCCTTTTTCGGCACCAATGTCTGCGGTACTAGACTTCTTATCAGACCTCTTTCATCAAGGGGCCAGTTCTTCCACGGTAAAGGTACAAATGGCAGCGATTTCCCATTATCATGTGGGTCATGAGTCGGCTCCTCTCATGACTGCAAAACTTTGCAAGACCTTTCTTAAAGGAGTTTTTCTGTTGAGGCCACCGGTCAAACAAGCTATACCACCTTGGGACCTATCCTTAGTGCTACAGGCCCTTACTGCTCCCCCCTTTGAGCCTGCAGCTTCTGTAGATCTAAAGTACCTTTCCTGGCTGACTGCCTTCTTGGTAACCATCACATCAGCCAGAAGAGTGTCGGAACTACAGGCTCTATGCGTCAAACCGCCTTACCTCTCCTTTTTTCCACGATAGGGTGTGCCTCAGGACCAATCCATCTTTTCTTCCAAAAGTTTCTTCGGAATCTAATATTAATCAATCAATCAATTTACCTGTTTTTTTCCCCAACTATAAAAACAAAGGAGAATATAAGCTGCATTCTTTAGATGTTCATAGACAATTGCTCTTCTACATTCACAGAACGGCTGGTCATAGACAATCAGATCAACTGTTCGTCTCCTTTGCTAAATTTGCTATAGGCAAAGCAGTTTCCAAAGTCACACTGTCGAGATGGATTGCTAATTGTATTCTGCAGGCTTATGACACCTCAGGTAGGCCTGCTCCTCAGAGGGTTACAGCGCACTCTACTAGGGCAGTTTCCACTTCAGCCGCTTTTAAGTCCCGAGTGCCATTGGATGATATCTGTGCAGCAGCCACTTGGGCCTAGTCTCATACCTTCATTTCTCATTATAAGGTGGATGTTGTTTCCAGAGGGAGAGCATCCTTTGGCTCAGCGGTGCTCCGGAACATCCTTCCATGACGGCCGCCCAAGATTTAGGTAGCTGGGGACTCTGTCCCACAGGTTGCAGACAAATGAAGTCTGCCTACTTCAGATTTAGAAGTTATGTACTCACCATAACGTTCCATCTGAGTAGGTGACTTCATTTGGATGCAACCATTCCCCCCCTCCATCCCCCTGACCTGTATACAGTAAGAGTTTATTCCTGTGTTTAGATACTTTTTATACTAGTATTCTATAGGCAAACTCAATCTGAGGTCAGTTAGGGCTTGGCAGGGGATTTTGGGTAGGGGGAGGAGCTAGGAGCTCGGATCCTAAGCTTTTGAAATGCCGGCTCGGATCCGAGGTCGGATCCGATACCCACAGGTTGCATCCAAATGAAGTCGCCTACTCAGATGGAACGTTATGGTGAGTACATAACTTCTAATTGATGCTGAAGGGACTCCTTAAATTTCCCTTTTCAGAGGCTATTTCTGGGTTGGAGGTCTCAACCCCTCCTAGAACCCACAAAAAATGTTTGTGTCTTCCAAGGCCAAATCTTTGCCTTCGTCCCTGGCTGGGGACTCCTGCCAACCAAAATCTAAAAAGGCTAAAATCTCCACTCCGGGGCACATTCAGTCAGCCCCAGTGCTTTCGGTGCCTAAACCTTCGGCTCCATTAGTAATTTCAGCTCCGGCTTCACCTGCAGCATTCACTATATCGACACAGAGGGCCTCCTCGGTGCAGGCCTTTACTGCTGCTACATCTGCACCGACCTCTCGGTCGGCGCAGACCATAACTACTCCAGTTCCAACATCTTTCTCGGAACCGACGCCTCAGTTGATGACTTCCCCTTTGTCGGTTCCAGCCTCGGTACCGACATCACTACTTTGGCACTGAAGCTTGTCTCGGTGCAGACTGTGACCTCGGTACAGATGACTTCCTCGGTGCAGGCGTCCCTAGTACAGTCTCTTCCGGCACCATTGCATCCCCGGCCAATTACAAATGCAGCAACTACTTTGGTCTGATTTCCCCCTCCGGGACAGTCACTCAGGGACGGTCTACTCCACGATTGGCCCTCGGGTCTTCTTTATGCATTTCCACCTTTTCCCCTCATTCCCCAGTTTCTGAAGAAAGCCCGTCTGTTGAAAAGTAAGGTGATCCTCATAGCACCATATTGGCCTCGTCCAATCTGGTTCCCCTTCCTTTGGCCTCTCCTACAAGATCAAACATGGATTCTCCGTCCAACCCCGGAGGTGATCTCACACCCGCAGAACCTGATTCATCCCAACTTGAACAGCCTGAAGCTCACAGCTTGGCTCCTCCAATTCCCTTGATTGCCAGGTAGAACGATCTTGCATTACCAGTGCATGACATTCTTATTGCATCTCATAAGTCTTCCACTAGAACTACTTATCTAGGCAAGTGGAAAAGGTTTACCTGTTGGTTGAAAGGAAAACAAGTAGATCCCTTCTCAGCACCAGTATCAATTGTCCTAGAGCATCTGGCCGACCTATTTCAGTCGGGTCTGTCGGCCTCTACCATTAGAGCTCATTTGGCTGCAATATCTAACTTCCACAAAGGTGTCCAAAACTCCTCTCTTTGTCACACAGATTATGCAAGACCTTCATTAATGGAGCGAATCATTTGAGACCCCCTTTTAGAGAACCTATACAAGCTTGGGATCTGTCATTAGTTCTACAAGCTCTGACTAAGACGCCCTTCGAACCAGCCTCTTCTTGCTACCTCAAATATTTGTCATGGAAGACCCTGTTTTTGGTTGCCATTACGTCTGCCAGATGCATCTCTGAGCTTCAAGCTTTATGCATCAAAAGTCCTTACTTAAATCTTTCATAGAGACAGAGTGTCTTTGAGAACTAACCCTTCTTTTCTGCCAAAAGTGATCTCTGAAATGTCCATTAATCAAACCATTGAATTGCCAGTTTTCTTTCCTAATCATTCAAACAGAGGAGAGTATTGCCTACATACCCTAGATATTCACAGGCAAATCCACTTCTTCTTGAACAGGTCTAAGTCCTTTCGTAAATCTGACCAGTTATTTTTGGCCTATTCTGGTTCTAGATTAGGATCTGCTGTTTAAGGTCACATTGGCTGGATGGTTGGACTGTGTGACCTTCATTTATGCACAACGTAATATCCCATTGCCTACTACCATGAAGGCTCATTCGACAAGGTCGGTGGCAACTTCTGCTGGCTTCCATGCCAGAGCTTCTTTACATGACATCTATGCAGCTGCAACTTGGGCTATGCCTCATACCTTCATCAGTCATTACAAATTGGATTTGGCCTCCAGGGGAAGAGCATCTTTTGGTTCTATGGTGCTCAGGAATATCCTTCCATGAGAGCCTCCCAGGAATAGATGTAGCTGGGGACTCTGTCCCATACATAAGGAATGAATGAGGATTAACAATATCAGATAAAGAAATTGTCTTGCCATAACGTTCCATCTGTATTGTTGATCCTCGTTCAGTCATTACGACCCTCCCTCCTGTGGCTTCTAGTGGATCTCACTATCTGGTTCTCTTAGGTCATTTGACCAGAGGTAGCCTCTACTTTCTTTTGACTTGCAAACTCAATCTGAGGTAACAGGGAGTGGGGAATTCTGGGTAAGAGTTTAGCTCGAGAGTTTGTAGCTGACGTGAGCTTGGAAAATGTCCGGCTCAGTTCCGAGGTCGGAACAGATACCCATATGTAATGACTGAACGAGGATCAATAATACAGATGGAACGTTATGGTAAGACATGACTTCTTTTTATGGTCTGATGAGACCAAAGTTGAACTTTTTGGCCACAATTCCAAAAGGTATGTTTGGCGCAAAAACAACACTTTGCATCACAAAAAGAACACCATCCCCACGGTGAATCACGATGGTGGCAGTATCATGCTTTGGGGTTGCTTTTCTTCAGCTGGAACTGGGGCTTTAATCAAGGTGGAGGGAATTATAAACAGTTCCAAGTACCAGTCACGTTTTGCCCAAAACCTTAAGGAGTCTGCTAGAAAGATGAAAAGGAATTTTCCCTTCCAACACTACAATGACCTCAAGCATACATCCAAATCAACAAAAGAATGGGTTCACTAGAAGAAAATTAAAGTTTTGGAATGGCCCAACCACAACCCAGACCTAAATACAATAGAAAATCTGTGGGGTGATTTGAAGAGGGCTGTGCAGAAGAGATGCCCTCACAATCTGACAGATTTGGAGCGCTTTTGCAAGGAAGAGTGGGCGAATATTGCCAAGTCAAGGTGTGCCATGCTGATAGACTCCTACCCAAGAAGACTGAATGCTGTAATTTAAATCAAAAGGTGCTTCAACAAAGTATTAGTTTAAGGGTGTTCACACTTATGGAACCAGCTTATTGTATTATTTTATATTTATTCCCCTAACGGATTTGTTTTTCAGTTGAGTTGTACAGGTTATAGGTCACATTAAAGATGGGAAAAGTTTTGAAATTATTTATTGTGGTCTCATTTTTTAATATCCGAGAAACCTTGCATTTAAACAGGGGTGCGTACACTATTTATATCCACCATATTCTGACCAGTCCAGCAAACTTCTCAATCCATTTATGAAAAGGGAAGATGGTGAGGATGCAGATGTCCAAAGGTTTTGATCAGATTGTAGTCGTGAAAGTTTATGTACAGAGTCAAGATCATATATAGTGGAATCACAAGGAGTAGAATTTAGGCAAAATTAGAAACGTTTAGTACTGGTGTCCAAGCCTGTATTGCAGCATTTTGTCTGTGAAAGACTCTAGATCTCAGAGCGAGTCATCCAGTGTTCCAGTTCCATAGGCTATTCCATCAAATATCCCTGTTCCTGAGAAGATTCCCAGAACTCCTTAAACAGATTGTTCACCAATGACTGTCCTTGTTGCTAAGCTCAGTCCTAATTGGTAAATCAGTAGATCTGGTTGCAATTCCAGACCATGTTCCAGATGCATGGCAACTTGGACATAAATGTGTTTTATTTTTTAGTGTCTATAATTGTATGTCTTTTTCAGATGTCATTTTATTGTGGGCAGCTCACTAAAGAGGGAGGATGTAGATCAGTATGTATGTATACCTGTAAGAAGCTTTCCATGGGCTTGCACATGTGTATAAATACTGAACACGTGCGAGCCAGACTGCCATTTTGTATAGAGTTGTTGAGATGTAAGCATGCATGTATGTATAGTCTTTCAGTTGCAGTTTTAGATTTTGTTGCCGCTATACATCCTGATGTGTTTCTATATAGTAAAGTATATAAATTAACTAACTACACTGCCTGTTAGTTTTGAATCATAACTTAGGACACTTGACAACGTGTATTGTTACTAAAAAAAAAAATATATAGTTTGCTGGCACAAACTGTGGAACTGCATGAAAAAGAGAAATTGTTGAGGCTTCCAGAGGTAAAAAGCAAATGATTTGCAGCCTTGTCACTATATCTAAATGGGGAGGGGATAAAAATGCCTTTTTTGTGTACAATGTTTCATGCAGAGGAAACTTAAACTGCATTGTGGAACAAAAGTCTTAAGATCTAATCATTGCCTTCGCAGCCATCTTGGAGTATAACAAAATAAAATATAATTAATATACTTGAGTAATTCAGGTGCATCAATATAGCATATGATGAAAATACACCCATGGAGCTTTCCTTCAACTAGTGCATTTATGACTGACAGACTACTTCTGAAGAATTGAACCTTGCTTGTATTAGCTTTGAAGTGAGAGTTACATTTTTAATTTTGTAAGATGGCAAGTTAAGAAGATGAGTTTCTTAAGACTCGATAAAACACCTGTATGGAAAGAAGCAAATTGGGGGGGTTGACTGGTAAGGCTGACTTCCTTGGCTATTGAACTTGCTGCTACATAACAAACTTTAGTGTAATTTACATCTTTGAATTCTGTTTAGTTCTTCCCTTTCAAGTGTTTTTTACAACTAAAAAATCCTCAAAAGGGACTGAGACTGTTGAAGTTGTTACATCAGAGTCTAAATCAGTTTGTCCTGAAAATGATGAGATCAGAGTTTCTGTAGGCCTTGCGTAAAGTCTCTATAAAAGTTTAAGATACGTTTTACCATGCTTTGGTGCTGGTCATCAGATAAGTCAGATGGAAATTGTTTTGCAAAAGACTAATCTCTGGCATATTTCACACTTGTTTTGTTTTGGCATTAATGGATGCAGTCACTCTGGCAGATGTCTGGGTGGTACTTGGCAAAGATTTCATAAGAGTATGATAAATGCCCTTTTGACTTTTTTTCCCCTCTTTCTTATTGCTGTATTAATTAACTATTCATTTTTTTTTCTGACTGCAGGATTATCTAGAAACATTGGAAAAATTACCAACAAATGTGTTTTTGGGAAAGAGACTTACCATATGCATTGTTATTTTGCTTGAGAGAAAACTGATATACTCTGTTTGGATATATACATTTTCTTTCCTGTGAAAACAAACTTCCTGGGACAAAGGGATCTGGTCACTCTTGCAGGGACATCTTTTGCTTCAGTCTGTAGCTAAATGGAGAGATAATGGCATTATCAAGAAAAGGAGGGTAGCACAAGTCCTAGGATAAAAGTTCCCAATTCTGGTGTACGCACTGGTAAAATGACAGTGTAGAATTCTCAAGGCGCGGCAACATTTCCTACACAGAGTTTATGCAAGGCTGAGGGGGGGAGGATGGCACCCTATTGTGCAAGGAATAGTAGTACATAAAAGGTGATAGGTCAAAAAAGAACCGTAAATATGATGAGTGGTCTAGTGAGGAATAAGGAAGTTCTATATTGTTACTGTTATGTAAGAATCCCAGAATTTCCATATAGAAGATATTCAGTAAAAACAAACTGAAAACTCCAGCAAAGCTAGAACTTCCACTGAGTGACCTCCCAAACCTCTTGTATTAGAGGCATATGGGATATATGCAAATGATCCTTATGAACATCAGGTGTTTCAGCTCATTGGCGATTCTGAATGCTCATGACTTGTTTCGTCATTTTACTGGACAATTTCAGGCCAATAAAGCCAAACCCCACTAGCTGTGGATATGCATATTTCGGCCTTATGACCTCGTCAGCGAAGCACAAGTAGAGTGTTTGACTAAGCATTAGAAACACAGGGCTGTTATACCCAGCTGATGTCCGTTATCATTAGGGCCACTGCAAAAATATCCCAAACAACAAACTATCAGTAAAAACAAACCTGTGATACAAGAGGTTCAGGAGGTTACACAGTGGAAGTTCTAGCGTTTGTTTTTACTGATTGGCTTTTCAGTGACCTTCTCACTCATTGTTTTTGATATAGAAGATATTCAAAAAGATGGAAAGTAATTGGAAGAAAGGAAAAAAAAAACGGTCAAACTTCAAATACAAATTTTGTGTTCCTTAATGCAACAGATCCATTATATAGACCAAGAAACTTTGAGAGCTGTTTGGAAAAACTAACGAAAGAGGAAGTGCAAAAATATAAAGAACAAAACCCAGAGACTTTTTGTGAGGCATAGGAAAGGGAGAGAAATCTGATATGGTGCAATATTTATGTAAAAGAGGAAGCCAGACTAATCAATACAAAAAGGCAGCTCCAAAAATATTTGAAGAGATACAGGCAAGGGCACCTGATATGGAAAATTTTACAATACAAAAAAAATAAGATCACAAAAGGGAAATGTAGAACAGAGTAGTAGTAAAGTAGAAGTTAAACAAATAGAAACTGAGTTTATGTAATACCTGCGAAGTGAAGGATTTAGTGTAGAAAGTCCTGGTTATGTCACAGCATGATGGAACAGCGAGTCCCCAAAGTAAGGAGAAACAGGTGGAGCAGGAGATATCTGAAGAAGAAATAGGGACATGGGAAAGAAAGAGATCTGATTTTGGTGCAATATTTATGCAAAGGAGAAAACAAAACTAATCGGTATAAAAAAGAAGCACCAAAGGTATTTGAAGAGAAATACAGATGAAGGCATCAAGATATGAAAAATTTCTCAAAGCAAAAATAAAGGCGGAAAAAAGAAATGAGGATTAGTAATGGATACGTTAAAGAAATAGAAACTGAAATTATGGATTACCTGTGAAGTGACTGATTTGGTGTAGAAAATCCTACCCTGGTAATACCACAGCATGATGGAAAAATGAGTCCACAAATTAAGGACAAACTGGTGGAATAGGAAGAATCTGATCACTTGCTACATTGAGATACTCTGGAACTTTCAGTAGGAAACCAGTACAAACGTTCATTTGGAGCTGTACAGCAAGATGAGGAGCAGGAAACTGTGGCAACTCTTGTGCAGTCAATGTAATGGAGTGATAGAACAGTGAGTTTCCATATGAAAGAGCAAAGGATGATGCAGGATACAGCTGAAAAGAATGTCACAGGAAGACGTTTTGGAACTTTCTGGAGAATGCCTGCAAGAAACAGAGAGCAAAGAGTTTGCCCTTGGTTTAGAAGAAAATGATCCAAGGGAAGAGTTGCTTGATTTTAATAGAGATGGATAGACATACTCATTTTAATTAATGTTTTAATATAACTAATATTAACATACTGTGGCCACGATGGTGTAGTAGTTAGCATTGTCACCTCACAGCAAGAGGTTCTTGGCTGGGGTGCCGTCTGTATGTCCTCCATGTGGTCGAGTGGGTTTCATTTGGATTCTCTGGTATCCTCCCACATTCCAGTGACATGCAGTAGGTGGATTGGACACTAAATTGACTGTAGGTATGAGTATGTGGGGACTGAGTGGTATGGATGAATTACCACAACAGGGCTAGCCACCTGGTAGTGTAAACTTTGGTTCAAGATGATTGTCATTGTTAAAGTGACACCTGACCTCGTGTGCAAAATGTGGAAAAAGGGGCTGAGGATGGATGGATGGATGGAGAAACATATTAAGATGGAAGAAAAACTAAATTACAGAAAGTAAATCCGACCCAAAATGTTAGAAGTCTGATAAACCAGATGAACCCAGTAATCGAGACTATTAAAAATTCATGTGATAACAAAATAGAATATATTACTATGCAGCTAAATTAGTTATATCACAAAAACCAAGAGCAATAGGGGAAAGGAAGGGGAGAAATCAAATGCCGTCATGAAAGCATCAAATAGAGAAGACTTTAAGCAGTTAAGACAAGAAGTGTCACTATTAGAGAAGTATAGAAGAGGAAAAAGATCAATAAAAATACTTGGAAAGATGTATGTGATGAAAGCAACCTGCAATATCAGAACAGACCAGGATAATATTGTATACTATTGCAAATAATCTAAAGATATCAGCACAAGCAGAATTTAGATGTGCAGATAAATATAAATGAAAAGTACCAAATAAGTAATTCATTGATTACCCTAAAAAGTTTAATAGAGAACTGGGAAACAAAACAAAGGAATAGGCACATTTTTGGAGAAATTTCTACTAAGATCCTGTGGAATATAACAAAGAAGCTGAATGGATAAAAGAAGTAAAAGAAACCAGTAAGAAGTTCAAATATATGGGATATAAAATGGGATGAAGCAATGGCCAGAGAAATTGAAACAAAATTAAGGAATTCTCCTAAATAGAAACCTCCAGGCCCAGATGCAGTACCTAGCTTCTGGTTAAAAGTATTAACTTCATTAAATGAAGATTTAGTCCCAAAAACTTTGTATATGCATCTTGAGCAGACACCAACCTGGTTAGCAACAGAAAAAATGATACTCCTCCTTAAGAGTGAACCTGCATGCTATCCTAAACACTATGGTCCAATAAATTGCTTTCCAACTCTGTATAAAGTGTGTATTGGATTTTATGCCGACAGTTTATAGTCCTTTTTAAGAAAACTAAATCATGGGGATAGAAAAGGGTAACCAAGTCGTATGAAACTAAGAATAATTTGTTAAAGTTAAAATGGAAAATTTTAAAGTGGGGTCTAAGTTTGTCATGGATAGATTACAAAAAAAGCATTTGACAGCTGCCCACATTCATGGATAAAGGAGGGCCTATAGATGTAGACTATGCATCTTACATTGATCATTTACATTACAGTGACCATGAAACAGTGGCAAACCACTTTGCAGCTAAGCCATGATGGACAAATTTTTATCCCGGAGATAAAAATTCAAAAAGGATATTTCAGGGTGAGATTGTCACCGCTGCTGTTTTATCTTGCCCTTAACCCATTAAGCTGTCTGCTTAACAGATAAGGTCATAGTTAAAATTTGGCGCCCAGAAAACAACCAAGTGTAAAGACTTGTCTTCTCTTTCTGGCTGATTTAAAATAGTATAGCTCATCTGATGAGGAACTGAAAGCACAACTGCAAGTGGTTAAAACTTTCACGATGTTATGAGAATGTCATTTGGTCTTGATTAAATGTGCAAAAGCAACATTTAAAGCTGGAAAGTTGCAGCACCAAGAGAATATCAGTCTGGAACATGAAGATGATATAAAGGAACTTGAGCAGGAGGGAGTGTATAAATATTTGGGAATTAATGAAGGGTCGACAATAAAAACATGGACAAATGCGAACAAAAATCAGTAAGGAATATTTTAGAGTAAAGTTAATACTGAAAACAGCCCTGTCTTGCAGGAACAAAGTCCAAGCTATAAATCAATTTGCTGTTATCTGCTGACTTCATCAGATCCAGACATAGTGAAAGTTTTAAAACACAAGGGGAAAAGGTCTAAGATGGTTTTTCCTGCTTAGTTTAGCAGAAGCATATTGGTGTCAAACGAGAATGGAAATCAAACCAGAAGTGGGCAAAAATCAGGCAGGAGCAAGAATATACAAGGTGAAGGATCAAATGAGAAGGCAAGAAATGTGGAAAAGGTATAATTAAATTTTGCAAGTACAGGACTAAGAAATTCATATCTATCAGGATCTGTTGCAGGAAAAGTTATGGAGAGGTAAATTTTAAACCAAATGATGAAAGGTTAATATTGGTGACCCAGGATACTGGACTTGCATACACATTGGATTACAAAGTCCATTGAACATGTGGGAGAAGCAAACAAATGCAGGATCTAATGTTGCCTTTTCATTCTTCAAAGTATAGGTTACGGATCCGACTGCCGCATATCACAGACTTACGGATCCAGCTGTCGTGCTCCACCTATACTCTTAATGGCCCCCCTGTTGCAGAAGGAAGTGGTAGTCCACAAAAATTGTTAGGCCAAAGAAAAGCCATAAAGATGATAAAGTGGACTATTGAGGATAAGAAAGAAGTTGTGTATTGTTTCTATTGTGCAAGAAGCCCAGAATTTCCAGACGGAAGATATATCAAAAGTAAGAGAGAAGTTAGAGGAAAGAAAAATACTTGCACAAAAAAAACTGTCAAAAGCTTCAAATGCAGATTTGTGTTCATTAATACAACAGACTCATGAAAAACATTATATAGACCAAGAAACTTTGGGCTGTTTGGAAAAAGAAGCTATTGTGGAAATGCAATAAAGAACAAAATTTAAAGATTTTTGAAAGGTATAAAAAAAATACTGTTATGGAAAAGAGATTGATCTGATATGGTGAATGTTTTTGAAAAGGAAAAAGCCAAACTAATCGATACAAAAAAAACAGCTCCAAAGAGAAATGCAGGCAAAGGCACTCAGATGTGGAAAATTTCAGAGAACAAAAAAATAAGATCACAAAGGGGAAATGTAAAGCAGAAGATTAGTAAAGAAGAATTAAAAAAAAAAAAAAAGTTATGAAATACTGCGAAGTCAAGGATTTAGTGTAGAAGGTCTAACACAGGTTGATTCACACCATGATGGAACAGGGAGTCCCTCAAGTAAGGAGAAACAGGAGACCGCTGAAGAAATACGGACATGGGGAAAGAAAAAACTTAATGGGATGCAATATTTATGCAAAGGAGAAAACAAAATGAATCCATACAAAGAGTATCACCAAAGATATTTTTCAGTACAAAAAAAGAAAGCTGAGGGAAAGTAGGATGATTTAGTAATGGAGAAGGTAAAGAAATAGGAACTGAGGTCATGGATTACCTGTAAAATGAAGGATTTAGAGTAGAACATCTAACTCTGGTAACACATCAGCAGTAAGGAGTAGTGAATCCCCAAATGTAGGAGAAACCAGTGGAGCAGGTAACATCTGTTCAGTGGTTTCAAAATATCTTAATGTGGCAGCTGAACTTTTCTAAAGCAAACTTCCCCTTACTTAAGACAGAGGTAGTAAGTTTCACAGTGCCCACACTAAAGGATAATGCTGCCCAAGATGCAGAAAGCTTTACAAATGCACTCTGTGAGCACCTACAAGGATGCATGGATCGTGCCATCCCTAGCAAAACCAAGACTCACTCCTCCAAGAGAAGGAAACCAGTCTGGTTGGACACCTGCCATAAGAAAACTAACCAGCAGGATGCGAACAATCCAAAGGATACCAAATTTTATCAAAAACTATTAGAGACTTCCTCAGAACAAAGAAACCACAATAACCCAACCAAATAAATAGCCGCCCCTAATCAATCAATTAATATTTGCATAATAAATTAAAAACAATATCACCAAATGTAAAATTGTTGGATAATTGAAGCCAAAGTTCCCGAGGGAACTATCACATAAACACTAAATGCATCTGCCACAACTTGTTAGTAAATATCTGTTAACACCACATTTAAAAACATATTGAAAATGCATTCAGAATAACTTAAAAATACTTTTCATTGAAACATATTCGCATGACCTATCCTGAAATTTGATCTAGTTTTAAAACACTAGCAATGCTTATAGTCTTAATACCTGGGTAACGAGAGGCGTTCAAAAACAACTGCCATCTCAATTACATTCAATCCAAATGTATATCTAAAATGCCCCCTTGTTCCTTGTTCATCCTTCACTAACCGCTGTAAGACCAAGAATTTAAAATGGTGTCTTATTTCCTTTGATGTGCCTGAATAAGGCACTAGTCACCCTGCAATGTCTTCTCCCAAATGTTCACCAATTCTTAATTTTAATTTCCTACAGGTTTTTCCTTTATAAAAATGGGACACTCTTGACACTTGGCCATATATATAATGTTATAACTATTACAGTTATAATGGTCTCTAATATTTAGTGTTTTCCCATTTGCCTTAACTTGTCCATCAGTCTCCATTATGTGTGGGCAGGAGGAGCAAGAATTGCATTTAAAATTCCCCACTTTTCTGTTGATCTTGCTTTCATGTCTTATTCCTTCCAAAATGTTCTTTATACATTTGTCCCTCCTAAACACATCTCGGGTTCTTACCAACTTTTAACTCTACACTGGCATCAAATTGAAGGATCTCCCAGTTGTCGTTTATTATGTCTATAATAGTATTAGCCATCCCATTGTATGTTAAAACAAGGGATGAGTTGTAGGTAGTCTTTTCCGTATTTGATCTACCACCATTTATAAAACCAAAACCCAAAATGGGTCTATAAAGGCCTTGGTTCCATTTATAAATTACCTCATGAGTAAGGTCTTCCAAAAGCCAATCTGGGTACTCCCTTTGTTTAAATATATGTGCAATGAATTCCAATTCAGCCAGAAAGTCCATTTCGGAGTTAACCATCCTGGCTGCCCGCACCAATTGGCCTTTAACCATTGCCCTCTTTTGATGGTGCTGGTGCCAGCTCCCATAGTCCAAATAAGAATTAGAAAAAGTAGACTTTCTGTAAATCCTGGTCTCAAATCATTTTTGCCAAGGCAATCGACAACTCAACATCTAAATAAACAATTCTGTTCCTGTTGTACTCATTAGTAAATTTGAAAAATTCAACAGTTTCATTTATGTGTACAAAAAAACTCCTTTAAACTGTTTTCTGTACCTTTCCAAATAAGAAACAAATCATCCAGGAAGCGGGTGTAATGTACAATGTTGGAACTGTACTGATTGCTCAACAAGTACTCCTGCTCCCAATAAGAAATTATGAGATTAGCAAAAATGGGGGCACGAGTGGCCCCCATTGCTACACCTTTCACTTGTGTATAATACTGCCCGTCAAACCAGATAGTTATTCTTCAAAACCAGTTCCATAAGTGCACTAATTTTATTAATTTCATCTTGAATAAAAATATTTGTCTTGTGAAGCTGCTGCTCTAACCAATTGATTCCTATATCATGGGGAATTACAGTGAACAAATTCACCACATCAACAGTAACCATGATCATGTCCATCGTTGGCACAATCCCATTGAGCTCGTCTATAAATTGCCAAGAATCTTTACTGATCTATCCAAAAGAACCAAAGAGTTTTCTGCATTTCATGGTCTAAATACTTTGCAATAAAATATGATCTGAAGTAGGCAGACTTCATTTGTCTGCAACCTGTGGGTATCGGGTCCGACCTCGGATCCGAGCCGGCATTTCAAAAGCTTAGGCTCCGAGCTCCTAGCTCCTCCCTCTACCCATAACCCCTTGCCAAGCCCTGACTGACCTCAGATTTCGTTTGCCGCTTTCAAGTTGCGACGGATTCCTTGAGCTCCTAGTGCAGATAAGTTTTCTGACAGGAAAATTTTGAAAAACTTTAACTTTTTTAATTTAATTAGTTAGAAGTGTTTGTGTTAGGCTTTCCTCTCTCTATCTTTTAATTTTTTCTTGGGTTTTGCGTAGTTTGTGTGTGTGTGTGTGTGTGTGTGTTTTTAGGCCTGTTAGGGCTCAACATGTCTGAAGCCCATAAGGCAGTATTCTCTAAATGTACCGAGTGTGGCCATAAGCTGTCCCCAGCGGATGGCCACACTCGTGTCATCTTGGGGTTGAACACCTGTCATCTGGTTGTACCATTTGTGCAGGGTTCAACCCCCGAGCTTTGAGGGAGCGGAGGTCGAAGCTGGTTCTGGCGGGACTTCTCCCTCCAGATACCGCTTCGGCTTCTGCCCCTTCTACACAGCAAACTGTTGCTGTGGGCTCTCCTCCACCGGCTGGGACTCAACCTCCCTCTAAGATGCCGGAGGAGAGAGTCTTCTAGGGAGAGAGAAAAGAAGGAGAGGCACAGGGAGAGGCACCACAAACGGAGAGCTGAAACCTCTAGTTCGGCTCCTCCATCCAAGCGGGCCTCTCCTGTGCCTTCTAGCTTCCCTCCTCCTCGGCTCCACTCCCCTCGGTTCTCTCCTGGGCCCGAGGAGGAGGAGGCTAGCCCTTCAGCGAGGTCCCCAAGGCGGCTCTCTAGATCCGCTTCGGTGGCCTCGACTAGATCGACCTTCTCCATGAGTGAAGCAGACATGGACCGGATGATGAGGAAATTCATCCAGGCCCAAATGCAAATGGGAGTGCTCCTAGCCCCCCCCATCCGGGAGGGGCTTCAACCCCTTTTTTCGCCCCTTTGGCTCCTTCTCCGACCCACACCATGGGTTCGGAGCTGTCGGCGCCGGGCAGAGTTGGATCCGGGGGTGGATCGGATCCGATAGGTCGGCGCACCTCTGATCCGTCCCATCCCTTGAGTGCTTCGGGTACTTCGGACCCGACCTCTCTGAGCCGAGGACCGAGCCTCGGATCCGAGGGAGCTGGTGTGTCTTCGGCTCCGTCTAGGTCGGAGCACACCGGTCTCTTGGATCCGACTGTCTCGGCTCCGGCTCCGATCCGTGTGTCGGACCCGAGTGGGGGTCGGCTCTCGGGGTTTAGAGAAGCTGGCTCCCCCTCGGCCTTTGACGTAGTGGAAAGGGCACTGTTGAGGACTTCCGGACCCCCGGTCCCTGCCGCGGCTCCATCCCGCACTCCCTTGCAGTTGGGCCAGGCTCCCACCAGCCGGTCCCAGGGACAGCCCGCCTCGATGTCCCAGGTAGTTCCCTTGGAACACACAGCTGCGGAAGAGTACTCCTCGGACAGCCCCCCCGAAGAAGTACCTCGGAAGCGTAAGTGTAAAAGGAGGCACATGGACTCCCCCGAGTCCGTTACCGAAGACACAGACTTGGATGAAGGGGAAGGCTCCCCAAGGTCACCCCCTGAAGACGTCTCATTTGGAGACATTATGGAAATGTTGACGATCGGGGGGGTGGTCTGCCCCCAAGGCCTCCTCAGACGAGTCTGTGTTCTTGGAGGCATTCGAGGCGGGCCCATCTACCTCTTGGGTGTCCCCTCCTGCCGATCCTCTGGTGGACCTTATATCCATCAGAGCGTGGAAGGATCCGGATACCGTTGAGCCTGTACCCAAGCGTCCTGACCGTATCCTTTCCCCTCCGGCGGACCGCACTCACTAGAGCAAAGGCCCCCCAGTAGATGCCATGATGATGGCTGCAGCCACTAAGAGGGAATTGGCCCAGGAGAGTCCCTCTATGCATCCTCCGGGCAAGGAGTCCCGCTCGATGGATCGCATTGGGAAGCGAGTTTTCAGTTCAGCAACCTTCTCTTTGAGAGCGCTGAACTACATGGCGCACGTCATCAGGATGCAGCGGGATTTGATTAAAGAATACGCTGCATCTCCCCCAGAGTCCATGTCGGGTGAGGACAAGCAGGTATACTCCACCCGAATGGCCACTCTTAGAGCAGTTTCCAACACATCTATGCGGCTGCTTTCTCACGCTACCGAGGGAGCCGCTAGAGCCAGCGGAGCAGGCCTAGTCATGAGGCGGCAGGCCTGGCTCCGCCACTGTGATTTCAGAGAGCCCTTCAAGGCGACTTTCGCGAATGCCCCCTTTGATGGTTCTGCCTTGTTTGGCAAAACTGTTCGTGAAACATTAGTCCAGAGCGAGAAGGACGGGAAGACGCTGTCTGCCGTCGGAGTCCGCTTCTCAGCTCCCCAGAGGTCCTTCTCGAAGAACCAAAAGGGACAGAAGAAGATGTGGTTCCGGAAGTCGTAGCAGTCCCAACCTGCTCCGGATAACCAGTCCTCCCGTGGCAGAGGAGGACAGGGAGGTCGCCGTCCTAGAGGCAGGGGGGCTCCTAGAAACTTTGGGTCCAGAGAACCTTTCTCTGATAGACCCACGCAGCAGCCCTGAAGGGTTGCCCGGCTGTCCATCTCTGGAGGCAGTCGGGGGGCGTTTTTCGAGGCACCTAACTTCTTGGGAGTCCATCACAACAGACCGTTGGGTGCTTCGCGTGATATCCAGAAGTTATACAATTCCCCTGTACAAAGTTCCTAGATCTCGCAGCCTCCCAGATGTTCCACCCGACCAAAGGGAGGCAGCAGCTATCGAAATCGGACAGCTGCTAGAAAAAGAGCTATCCAGTGCGTCCCCCCAGATCAAACCGGGTCAGGGTTTTACTCCAGGTTCTTTTTAGTGCCAAAGAAAATGGGGGACTTAAGACCGATCTTAGATCTTTCCCTGCTGAACCTGTCAGTAACCAAGCAAAAGTTCCGGATGGTCACCCTTCAATCTATACTCCCCCTCTTGAGGGAGAACGACTGGATGTGCTCCATCGACCTCAAGGACGCGTACTACCACATTCGCATGGACAGACGGTCCAGGAGGTTTCTTCGCTTCCGGCTGGGAGCCAGTCATTATCAGTTCAGGGTACTTCCCTTTGGTCTCACCTCAGCCCCCAGGGTGTTCACCAAGGTACTAGCTGTTGTAGCGGCCCACCTGAGGCTCCAGGGATTACAGGTCTTTCCGTACCTGGACGACTGGCTCCTGACGGCATCATCAAGGCATCTTCTGTGCTCAGCCAGGGACTACTTCCTTCGTATAGCCCCAAGGCTGGGCATCACTGTCAACTGGGAGAAATCTTTACTGCACCCCACACAAATTATAGATTTCATAGGCGGAAGACTAAACACCAGGTCAATGCGAGCCTTCCTCACCCCAGACAGAATTTCCAACCTGAAGTGTCATGTCGCAGCGGTCCTGCAACCATTTCCGACAGCAGCTTCGGTCCTGAGGGCCCTAGGTTCGATGGCGGCAGCTATCCCGCTTCTTATTCATGCGCGCTTACGCATGCGGGTTCTTCAATGGACCCTTCAAGTTCAGTGGTCCCCTCTCTGTTCCTCTCTCAACACTCCGATAGCGGTCAGCAAAGCATGCAAGGATTCCCTTCTTTGGTGGCTTCGATCTCCGGAGCCTCTGACAGGGAGACCTTTTTGTGCAGCATTTCCCCGAGCCACAGTGACCACGGACGCTTCTTGCCTCGGGTGGGGGGGGCATTCTGCGGGGAAGATTGTCCAAGGCACGTGGAACTCCACAGAGACTTCGTTGCATATAAATGTCCTGGAAATGAGGGCGGTGCTCCTAGCGTTGCAAGCACTTCACCACGTTCTTCCTTCAGGGACTATTGCGATTCAGACAGACATGTCGGTAGTCTGGTACATCAACAAACAGGGAGGAACCAGGTCCTATCCCCTTTGTCGAGAGGCCATGAGAGTCTGGGAATGGGCAATTTCCACCAAACGCTTTCTTGTAGCAACGCACATTCCGGGAAAATCCAACATCCTTGCGGACAAACTCAGTCGCACCATTCTTTCCCCTCACGAGTGGTCTCTCAATCCTCAGGTAGTGAAGAAGATTTTTGCCGTTTGGGGGCAACCCTGTTGCGATCTTTTTGCCTCTCACTCAAACGCCAAATGTGACAATTTCTTCGCTCTGCTTCCCCCACCAGGGAATCCCGAGAGATGCGCTGGTGCATGCTTGGCCTCCCGGTCTCCTTTATGCCTACCCTCCACTACCTCTAATGCAGAGGCTTCTGCAGAAAGCCAACAGTTTGGGGAGCAGAATGATTCTCATTGCCCCGTTCTGGCCTCGTCAACCCTGGTTCCCCTTTGTATGGTCTCACAAAGTGAATCCACCCTGGATTCTGGATCCGATTCGGATCTCATCTCCCATCCTCTGGGAATTTCGGTCCCCAATCTACGCACCCTGAAATTGACAGCTTGGCTGCTCCAGTTCCATCCTTGATTAGGACTCGGTATCTCGTCACCGGTCAAGGCCATCCTAGTGGCAGCTCATAAACCTTCCACTAGGCAGGTTTATCGGAGTAAATGGAAGAGATTCTCTATTTGGGCGGTCCAGAAAAGTTTGGATCCTTTTCAGCACCTATGTCGGCAGTGCTGGATTTTTTTAACAGACCTCTTTCATCAAGGGGCAAGTTCTTCCACGATTAAGGTACAATTGGCAGCCATCTCTCATTATCACATTGGTCATGAGACAGCTCCCTCATGACGGCGAAATTGTGCAAAACCTTTCTTAAAGGGATTTTTTTGTTGAGGCCTCCAGTCAGAGATTGTACCACCTTGGGACCTATCTTTAGTTCTGCAAGCCCTTACTGCTCCTCCCTTCGAGCCTGCAGCGTCTACAGACCTGAAGTACCTTTCCTGGAAGACTGCCTTCTTAGTAGCTATCACTTCAGCCAGAAGAGTGTCTGAACTTCAGGCTCTATCGTCAAGCGCCTTACCTTTCCTTCTTTCCAGATAGGGTGTGCCTCAGGACCAATCCATCTTTTCTTCCAAAGGTCTCTTCAGAATCTAATATCAACCAATCAATCAACTTACCTGTGTTTTTTCCCAAGTACTCAAACAAAGGAGAATACAAACTGCATTCCTTGGATGTTCATAGACAATTACGATTTTATATTCACAGAACATCTGGTCACAGGCAATCAGATCAGCTGTTCGTCTCCTTTGCTAAATTTGCTTTGGGTAAAGCAGTTTCTAAAGTCACACTGTCGAGGTGGATTGCTAATTGTATTCTGCAGGCTTATGACACTTCAGGTAGACCTGCTCCTCAGAGGGTTACGGCTCATTCTACTAGGGCGGTCTCCACGTCAGCCGCCTTTAAGTCCCGTGTGTCATTGGATGATATCTGCGCGGCAGCCACTTGGCCTTTATTTCTCATTATAAGGTGGATGTTGTTTCCAGAGGAAGAGCATCCTTTGGCTCAGCGGTGCTCCGAAACATCCTTCCATGACGGCCGCCCAAGATTCAGGTAGCTGGGGACTCTGTCCCACAGGTTGCAGACAAATGAAGTCTGCCTACTTCAGATTTAGAAGTTATGTACTCACCATAACGTTCCATCTGAGTAGGTGACTTCATTTGGATGCAACCATCCCCCCCTCCATCCCCCTGACCTTTATACAGCGAGTATTTTTTGCTTTGTTCAGGTACTGTAGTCAGTATTATATAGGCAAACTCAATCTGAGGTCAGTCAGGGCTTGGCAAGGGATTATGGGTAGAGGGAGGAGCTAGGAGCTCGGAGCCTAAGCTTTTGAAATGCCGGCTCGGATCCGAGGTCGGATCCGATACCCACAGGTTGCATCCAAATGAAGTCACCTACTCAGATGGAACGTTATGGTGAGTACATAACTTCTAATTTTACACCTTTTACCATCGACAATGGGTCTGAATTTTGGATTAACAAGCCCTTTGTGGATTTTTGGGGTGCCAAAAATATTTGGCACTCTGGGGAAATCATCTTTAAGAAAGTGATATTCATCCACATCTATTTGGGCTTGATACACCATATCATCAAGTACCAAGTCTATCATCCTATATGCCACCATAATCTCATTAAGGGAACTTTCCTCATAAGCATCGTCGAGCAAAATGTTCATACCGTCTAGATAGTCTCCCTGTCCATAATTACCACTCCATTACCCTTGTCAGGTTTCATAAACCTGACTATAGGGTCTTTAATCAATTCCAACATGAGCTGTTTTCTTCCCCAGTCAAATTTGAATAATCACCCATTCCATTATAAATATAAATTTTCCTTATTTCTTTTTCACACATTCTTTCAAATAATTCAACGGTTTTGTTTAAGGGAGGGTTAAATGTACTGGGTTTTTTACATGTTTCCCTAGAATGACATTCCACATTAGTTTCTTGGTTGAATCATACTTTTAAATTTAATTTTCTAGTAAATCTCTTCAGATCAGTAAAGGATTCTACCAGGTTTCCAGTTCTGCATGGAACAAAAGTGAATTCCTTAGCCAAAAAATCAGCGAGTTTTATATTTTTGGCCAACCTCAAATAGTTATAAATCTTGAAATCGCCCTGACTATTGGCTACTATATCAGGCCCTACCCCATCCATATGTCCCTGGTTGTTAAGACATTGTACTAAAATGTCTAACATGGTCCCACCATCATTGTAGTGACTATTCAAGGCCACAACTTCATAAATCTGGTCATCATTAATTACAGCAGAAGTTTAACGCATTTAATGTACATTCAACTACATTAGCAGTCCCATTGTTATAACTAATGTTCATTTTTTACTAAACTACAATAACCACATTCAGTGTGACACGTTAAATCCATTTGCAAACCTAAATTTGTCTAGTCATCCATATTTGGCTGTTCATTAACCAAAATATTATCAATAGTAACAGCTGCCAGAGACTCATTAGGCCCTACTCCAGAAGTCAAATAACCATTGTCACACTTAAGCGGAATACAATAGACTAACCTGTCAAATGTATAATGCCATCATCTTTAGTTTTGGTGAAGTCATCAGAAACAACGGGACCAAGAAACAAACTTACTTGCTCAACACAGTTGGATTTTACTAGGGTAGTCGGTGTCTCGGCCCCGACTAAGTATTTTTGTCCTGGAGCCCTTGGGCCTTTGCTCCCAGAGTCACAAATTGCTGCCGACCTTTCCCAGAAAAGATGAAGTGGAAGAAACCACTTTGTCCCGCAAATGGTCAGAACACCTGACCTCATCCTCCATACCTGTTGTTGAATACGAATATTGATTACGCCCCTCATGGAAGTTCGCAGTGTCATTCGTCACTTCCTTTTTATTACTTAACTCGTCACCTCACCCCTGTTGTTCATGCCCTCTCGAAAATGGATAAACTCTACCAAATTGATACTCATTAGTGTCTCTCTTGAGTTTGTTTTCTTTGCGGGCAAATATAGAATTACAAACACTGTTGACCTGAACATAAAGATTTTGATATAAACCCAAATTTTGACTTGAAGTGAAATGACAATCAGCCTTAATAGACTGATGTAATTCATCAAGGTCGCTAGTGATTTTTTTCCATTTTAATTTCATTGTATTTAATCATTTAATGCCATTAAATCACACCCCGCTCTATCAAACAATAAATGCACATCATTAAGAAATTAATTATTCCCTTTTACCTCATTTGGATACCTCCACATCCTTAATCTATAGAGCACCTGCTTCATTTCAATATTTTTGTTCAAATAGGCGTTCTCAAGCTGTAGTTTTTTAAAAACTAGTAAATCTTTCTCAAACTGCTTCAATTTTTCATTTAAGGTAGAGAGTTGCTCCTGTTGTATATTACCAACATTAATACTATTGCAAAATGAAAATCTGTTTTCTTTCCACTGGTTTTCATAAGCATTAAAAACCACATTCTGCCCATCAAGTCTCAAGTTTGTATTTTGAATAACTTCAGTTGTTTTACCTTGTGGGTCATTGAGTCTCATCTTGGTCAAAAAGCCTCAGACTTTGAGAATCCACAGTTACCGGGGTTGGCTGGGTAAGAGGGAGACTAAGCTCCCAAAAGAAGAAACACCACCAGTTTGTCTATCCATCAGGTTCTTAATTTGGGAAGTGTCCCTCAACTGTTAATTGATTTGTTGCAGAATTTTAAAAATGTCCTTGTTGGAAATTTGCTCCTCCATCCTACTGTTGACACAAAGAATAGTTGTTTGTCTTTCGGCTTTTCCCGGTTAGGGGTCCCCACAGCAGAACTCCAGACCGCTAATGATTGGCAGTAGATTTTCACGAATGCTGAGGTGCCAGCTCGATGTCCAACCTTCAACGAAGGCACGCCCATTTACGCATGTCTTTCGAACGCCACCCAACCGCGGGGAGGACATGCACACTCCACACAGAAGGCACTCCTCGCACTCCAGCTAAGAATCAAATGGGAGAACCTCTTGCTGTGAGGCAACAACTCTACCGCTGCACCACCGCTACTGTCCAGCCACAAAGATAACCAGCAGGATGCGAACAATCCAAAGGACACCAAATTTTATTCAAAAAATGTTAAGCGCTTTCCTCTCTATTACAGAGACTTCCTCAGAACAAAGAAACCATAATAACCCAACCAAATAAATAGCCACCCCTAATCAATCAATTAACATTTGCATAATAAATTAAAAGCAATATCACCAAATGTAAAATTGTTGGACAATTGAAGACAAAAGTTCCAGCGGGAACTTAAACGTATTACATAAACACTAAATGTATTTGCCGCAACTTGTTAGTAAAGAAAAAAAAATATCTGTTGAAACCAGATTAAAAACATATTGAAAATGCATTCAGAATAACTTAAAAATACTTTTCATTGAAACATATTCACATGACCTATCCTGAAATTTGATCTAGTTTTAAAACACTAGCAATGCTTATAGTCTCATTAATACCTTGGTAACGAGAGGCATTCAAAAACAACTGCCTTCTCATTTCCATTGGATCCAAATGTATATTTAAAATGCCCCCTTGTTCATCCTTCACTAACAGCTGTAAGACCAAGAATTTGAAATCGTGTGTCTGATTTTCTTTGATGTGCCTGAATAAGGCACTAATCACCCTGCAATGTCTTGTATCTCCCAAATGTTCACCAATTCTTAATTTGGACCCCTGCCGTAAACAGGCTATGCAATAGAAGGAGGAAACTAGTTCGATAAAAAGCAAATCCCAAGAAGGAAAAACATCCCTGATCAGTATCGGTAAGAAACTAAGGTCCCTTATAAATCATCCAAGGCTAACTTCGAAAGAAAAATAGCCAAGGATTCAAAAGATGACCACAAAGCCTTCTTTAGCTAAGTTAAGAATCTATGTGGCAACTCACAGATATGCACTGAACTATGCAAAATAGCACAAAATATACTGAACCTACTGATATTGCCAACATCCTGGCAGATTCATTGCAAACTTCACCCCCTCTCACCCCAAAAGGGCCCACAACATGACCGGAAAAGTGTAGTGTCCTGGAAATCACAGACGCACAGGTGAAAACTGCCCTTTCAAAAGCCAAAAACACAGCGTCAATGGGGCCATATGGTGTCCCAGGCTGCATCTTGCACGAACTACAGAACGAACTAACCCCCCACCTAAACACTCTGTTCTCTCCACAGGCTATGTGCCCATAGAATGGCACACAGCTGCGGTTATTCCACTCCACAAAGGAGGGGCCACAACTGACCCTGGTAACTATCTCCCCATAAGCCTGACTAGCCTGGTCTGCAAGGCTATGGAGCGCATCATCATGAAACTCCTTAACAAAGACATTGGGAACCTCCAAACACTTGACCTGACCCAGTTCTGCTTTAAGAGCAGATCATGCCTACTAAACCTGCTTGACTTCGAGACAATCACCAAGGCCATAGACAAGGGAAAGGTGGTTCACACAGCCTACCTTAACCTCGCCAAGGCTTTCAACACCATTCCCCACTCTGGTATTACAGAAAAACTCACCAGCCTGAACATAAACCCCTACTTCACGAGATGGGTTGCCAACTGGCTTAGACAGAACTCACACGGTAAGAATAGCGGGCTCCAGGTCCGACTCTAAACCAGTCACAAGTGGTGTCCCACAAGGCTCGGTCCTGGGGCCCCTTCTATTTGGCATATGCTTCTCAGAAGTACAGGCAAACACAGGAGGACTATGGCTAACCAAGTTCGCTGATGACTGCAAACTGGGAGCCATAATTGACTCTCTGGCTGACACGGACATCTTCCAAAAGGGCCTTACTGAGATGGACACCTGGTGTCAAAGTCATGGCCTCAAGCTAAATGCCAAAAAATGCATAGTCATCCTGTTTGGGGACGAATTACCACGTAGGTGGCAGCCCCCTTAATACAGAAGAGGTAATAAGAGATTTGGGGACCCAGGTAGATGGTAATCTCTCCTATTGCCAAAGTAGTTAGGAAATCCTTCTATGTGGCCCAACTAATTACTAAAGGGTTCACATCTAGAAATAAAGAGGTTATAGTGCCCCTCTACTCGTCACTCATCAGACCCATCATAGAGTACAATGCCCCATTTGGGATGTACCTCACAAGACACTTCCAACAGCTGGAGAGACCACAAAAGTACCCCACCAAGAGGATTACTGGCCTCAAACATATGTCCTATGCAATAGTGCCCCTCTACTCGTCACTCATCAGACCCATCATAGAGTACAATGCCCCATTTGGGATGTACCTCACAAGACACTTCCAACAGCTGGAGAGACCACAAAAGTACCCCACCAAGAGGATTACTGGCCTCAAACATATGTCCTATGCAGCCCGAATGAAAAAACTCCGGCTGTACTCAGTGGGCATATCGCTTACTCAGAGGTGATCTCTGCCTGACTTACAAAGCCATGTCCAACTCCGAAGTCTTGGACATGCTCCACCTAAAGAAATCCAAGTCACTGTGAGCCACGTGCTCTAGTGAGCTAAACCTCACCACAACAATAAATAGAACATGCTGGAGGGATAGATTCCTGTCGGAGACTCCCTATGCTTTGGAACAAAATTCCAAACTACATTAAGCAGAGCCCCTCACTAACACTCTTCAAGAGAATCCTTGACTGGTGGATGGGTAACAGAAAATACACCCTTGGGATCACTTCATTGGCTATGCTTGACAGAGGATCAGTTACTCAATGGGGTGTCGAAAGCCAACACACTCTGGCTAGGCTTATAAATGCCCTCGGGTAGATAGCCTAGTACCTACCTATGAACCTAATAGAGAAAACTAAAACAATTCAGAACTTGTCAGATATTTGGGATGCATGGCTAGGCTTAAAAAGGCCCTTATGGTTATTAGCCTAGTAAACACCTGTGAACCTATGAACAATGCCTCGGATCTCTTTTGCCTCCACCTCGCATGAACGGGGTTCTGGTCTCTGAGCTTAATGTTAGCCTTTTTGTGAAAATTGTGAGTGGTTTTCTGTTTTTCCCATTATGTTTTATCCTTTTTCTGCATTATTTGTAGTCTGCAGTGTACCATTGTTGGCACAATATTTTCTTGCTATTCTGTCCTTACTACCCTGTTTGTGTTTAAGGGTACCCTTCCTGCAACAGATGCCAGAACTTTTGCTGGTATCTTTCTCTTTCTTGTTATGGCCAAAAAAACAACTGATTTATAAAAAAAAAAAAAAAAATGCACTTGTGGGCACAAAATTCCAAATTCTATATCTACAAGGAGTGTGTTTATTGACTAAGAGCAGCATATCTTTCCACTAATTGTTCTATTTGTGCCATGGTTAATTCTAAGGTGTAGTGGATAGAAGAAGCAAACTGGTTTTGAAAGGATTGCTTCCTCCATCTTCCTGTTGTGTGTCAGGGGCTCAAATCCCCAGTAAACACCTTAAGGCCTGTTCGGAGCCTAGGAAGAGATCCTCTACTGTCTTTTAAAAGCTTCTTCTTCCTTGGCTCCTAAGAAGATGCAAAGAACTTCAAATCTGATCTCTTTGGATCATAAAAAGAAACCATCTGATCCTAAATCATTGAATCTGTCATACTGGTGAGGTGTCCTAAGAGTGTTTTGGATCCTTGGTCCTCTGATCCGACTTGTGTATCGGAGTCTCCATGAACCCTCTCACCTCGGTTCGCAGTTGATCCAGTATTCTGTCTGCTGCATTCACCTTTTCTTCAAACTATGCCAAGGAGAGTCTCAAGACCTCATTCCACTATCTCTTCTGTGAGATCCTCCAGAAGTCTTTCAGAAGCCAACCTGGGTAGGATGATGTGGAGGTTCATCGAAGCTCCGCTCCAGATGGGGGTTATTCCATCTCAGTCTCCCATTGGATCCTTGAGCCTTCCTTCAACTTCCCATTTAGTCGCATCTCGTTCTCTGATCCGTCCTTTGGTTTTGGAGCCCTTGGATCCGAGAGTCAGCATCTGATCTGAAGATGGCCAGGTCTTTGACTCGGACAGTTTTCCCGACTAGTTCTGTTGCTGTTCGTTTGTATCCGCATGAGTCCCAGAGCCGTAGCAATGGTGTAGGATTCAGGGGGGATCCACGGTCTACTCTGATATTGTCAAAGCCGTCCTTGCCCCTTGGAGCCTCAACACTAGACAGCTCAGGTTTGGCTCCCTCCTCAAGGCAGGGTCAGGGTAAGGCCAGTGCTAGGCCGCTTCTGAGGTTTTTGTCTCTGTGCATCCAGCAATGACTTCTCCCAATCTGTCTGCTTTTGAGGTGGTGGAGAGGACCTTCTGTCTTCCAAGCGAGCCTTTGTCTCTCCTCTTTCGATCCCATAACTTTTCCTCCTGTGGGTCGAAGGTCTGATCCCATTACTCCCATTTATCAGGGATAGCTGGTATAAACTAGCGTCCAGACAGCTTCCCTACAGGACATTCCCCTCTTTTTGGATACCTGCCCAGGAGTATGTCACTGAGGAGGTTCTCCCCATAAGGGAATGAGCAGGAGGAGGCTCATAGATTCACCTGTGAAATCTCTCGCATAGGATACTGATTTCGAAGAAGGGGAAGGGTCCCCCAGATCTCCCCTGGGTGGCGTCACCTTTGGAGACATCCTTGAGATACTTAAGCAAAAGGGTGGATGATCTTCTGATACTCCTTCCCCAGAGGAATCAGTTTTTCTGGAAGCTTTTGGTTCCAGCCAATCAAGCTGATGAGCTTATTGACCAACTCTCTCACTGGGCATGGAAGGAACCTGATTCTATAGAACCAATTCCCAGCCACCCAGGTAAAATGTTGGCACCACCAAAGGACAGATCTCATTGGAGCAGAGGAGCCCTTGTTGATGCTATGGATGTTCTTCTTGTTTCACTGTTGCAGCCATCAGCTGTGGGTTATCCCTGCTTTGGTAGCCCTTGGCTGGCCCGAATACCAGCGTCGGTGTTTTTCTGCGTCGGCTGCTGTCGCTTGCTGTCTGACATCAGGTCGTCAGTGTTATAAAGGAAGGCAGCCAATGCCATTACATCAGTCTTTCTTGCCATGGAGCCTGTAGTGCTATAAAGGAAGGCAGCCGACGCCATTACATCAGTCTTTCTTGCCGTGGAGCCCAGCCCGTAGCAGAAGCAGTTTGCAAGTGCACTGGTCAGTCACCACCAGAGTTTGAATTACGTCTAAAGAGAAGTACCCTGTTGGGGATCCTTTTTTTCTTGCACTAACTGATGTCCGAAAAAGTTAACAATTGTCTCGCCTGTGGAAAGCAAATACCACACCGAGACTTCCACTCGTACTGCATCACTTGTTTAGGCCCAGACCACGAGGTCCCCCATTGACGGTTCTGTGCCCTCTAATGCAAGGACCATTCGTCGTAGAGGTCTTAATAGCCAGGTATTTTCATCTTCTGTCTTTGCTTTCCGAAATGGCGTCAGTCAGCCAACAATCCATAGACATTCCGAAAAAACGTAAGGTAAAGATAAGAGACCGACCACATAAGCCTTCCAATGACTCTGCCGCTAAGCAGGTCATCAGTTCTCCGGAATTCAGTGAGATGCCTTTGCAGCCCCCTGATGCCCGATTCAGTACCTTCACAGGCCTCTTCTGAGACCCTTTCAGAGTCTGGCATGCCGCAGAAATCTTCTTAGTCTTCCTAGCCTTTGGTTGTCTCTGCCTTGGTTGGGTCTGGAGCCGCGACTCAGGCACCAGCTTCAGAGGAAGTTTTTCACACTACCGAATCTAGACAAAAAAAACGGTCTTCTCAGACTACCATTTCTCTCAGACCGATGGATAACTCTTAGGCCTAGAGGCAAGGCCACTCCTAGGAAAACTACCTCTAGCCACCATTTTACTCCTGCTCCACCACCCTAAGCTGAAATGCTCAAAATGGTGGAGGATCTTATAACTTTTATCAGGGGTAGTCAGGCCACAGCTTCCAAAAGGAAGAGAACTTTCTCCTGAAGTACTGACAGAACAGGATTCTGAGAAGTCTGATTATTCCGATTTTGCAGAGGAACAACAACCTTTAACTGCTTATGAGGATTCAGATGCAGAGGAATCCATTCCTTCTGCCTCCCCACCAGAAGTTCTTTCCTTTGGGTAAACCCTTCACACCCTCAAGGAACATTTCCACTGGGAATCCCAGGACTTCCCTTAGTCTAAGAAAAGACTGAGTTTCTAGACCTGCCCCAGCACGGACCCTTTGCCATCCCTCCTATCTTAGAGGTGGTTGATGTCTTCCATGAATCTAGTTTAACTCCTGATGCCCTCCCACCTACTCCCAGAAAATCTGAAGGGTATTGCAGAGTACTGGATTCTCACAAATACATGTACTGAAATCCTGCTGCAGACCCGGTCGTCATTGCACAGGGACCAAAAGGAGCTAAGGCTAGTTCTGCAAAGAATCGTATTCCTTCTGACAAGGACTCCAGAGCTCTGTACAGATGGGGTAAAAAAGTATACAACTCGCAAACCTTGGCTATTAGAGCACTCCACTGTCAGATCCACATGTTAAAATATCAACAACACACTTTGGAACTACTAAAACAAAAGATTTCAACCTTTCCTGAATGTGCCAATTCGAAAGTTAGCAGATTTATTGCTCTCTACTTCTCAAGTGGCTAAACACTCATTACACTGTGGATATGAAGCCTTAGAAGCCTCAAGCAGGGGAGCAGTGTCCAGATCTGTTATTAGGAGACATGCATGGTTGAAGGAACAACCTCTCCCTGATCATGTCAGATCTAAATTACTTGATGCACCCTTGGATAAGGACCACTTGTTTGGAGTAAAAGCAGAAGAGGTGCTTAAAAAGATGGAAGACAAAGCAAAATCTATGCAAACAGTAAAAGATTTCCTTCAGGTACATTCAGCAGGAATTTTCCCCTCAAAACACTGGTCCTTTCCTGCACCTAGCAGATAGGGGCAAGGTAAGCCCTGCAGGGACAGACCACCCAGACTCCTATCCTGGGGCAGCAGAGAACCAAACAGTGGACCACTTCAACTCCAAAGGCAGGGAATTCGAAGCCATTCCTATATGGCAGAAACTCTCAATAACTCCCTCTACCCCCTCTGCACTCTTTTCAGTCACCAAAAACTATGAGAAAGGCTCTCCCTCTGCAAAGGAAATTTGCTTTCTGTAACAAAGGACCAATGGATCTTAAAGATCTTTTTTCAGGGATACAAAGTCTCCTTCAACGAACTCCCAATTCCAAGAGGATACGCAGACTTGCCTCCAAATCAGTGGGTAGAGACATTGAAACAAGTCCAAATTCTCATATCCTAAGGGCAGTAGAACCTGTCCCCTTCAGATCAAACAGGCAGAGGCTTTTATTCCAGACTATTCCTTGTTACTAGAAAAGAGGGTACTTGGCACCCCATCCTAGCCCTATCCATTCTGAACACCTTCCTGGTGGTCCCCAAATTCAAATGCTAACTTTGCAGCAGCTGCTGCCTGTCCTGGCAAAAAATGCCTGGTTAGTTTCCCTAGATCTAAAAGATGCCTACCTCCACACCCCCATAAGGGAATGTTCTTTCGGCTTTTCCCGGTTAGGGGGTCGCCACAGTGGAACTCCGGTCTGCTAATGATTGGCTGTAGATTTTTTACGGGTGCAGAGGTGCCCGCTTGATGCCCAACCTTCAACGAAGGCATGCCCATTCTACGCATGTCTTTCGAACGCCACTCGATCGTAGGAAGGACATGCAGACTCCACACAGAAGGCGCTCCAGCCGAGAATCGAACGGGAGAACCTGTTGCTGTGAGGCAATAACGTTACCACACTCCTCCATAAAGGAATCCTGCAGGAAATTCCTTCACTTCAGAGCAGGCTCGCACAACTCTTTCAGTTCTCTGCGCTACCCTTTGGCTTATCTACTACTCCCAGAGTATTCACCAAATGCTTAACCTCAGCCGTAGCCTTTTGCAGATAAGAAAAATATACAAATTTGCCCTTATCTGGATGACTGCCTCTTTCAGGCAGATTGCAAAGAAAAGCTCCTCAAGGACCTCCTCTTTGTCAAAACCCTCCTAACCAAATCGCAATCTAAGTTTTTTTATTGAAACTGCCCGTTTTGGAGTCCCTCTTTCTTGCTGGATTAATTTTTTGGTTTTCTTTACTGGGACTTCATTACCAGAAAGGGTTGGTATTTGTGTTTGTTCTGCTTATTTGTGAAGAAGGCAAAGTTCGAATGGTCACAATTCAGTCCATCTTGCCATTTCTGCACAAGGATGATTGGATGTGCTGAACTGATCTGCAGGGCTGGTACTGTCATATCAAGATGGACAGACGCTTCTGAGGGTACCTGCACTTCTGGCTGGGGAGCAAGTCACTGTCAGTTAAGATCTGTGCCCTTTAGTCTCACCACAGCTCCCCCGGTGTTCACAAAGTGTATGGCAGTGGTGGCAGCTCACCATAGACTGCAGGGATTCTGGGCGCTTAGATGACTGGCTCCTCACTGTTCCAACCAGACATCTCTTGGAGCGATAGTCCTTGGACTGTTCTGACTTTTCAAAGAACAAGCATTTCTATTAATATCTCAAATCAAACTTGCACCCAGTTCAGAGCCTGGAGTTCATAGGTGCTCAGTTAAACACAGTAAGTCAGATTGCCTCTCTGCCTTCACCTCATGTGGATACAGTCAATCTTCAGGTTCTACCACCCTGCTCCTCCAGCCAAACTAATTCTACTGGCTATGGGTTTGACATCAGCAGCCATAACGTTGGTTCCCCTAGTACGTTACTTCATGCATGTTCTCCAGTGGGCTTTAGCTGTTCAGTGGTCCATTCTACCACATCTTGTATTCTTTCCAGTCAAGTTGAACAGAGTATGCAGCAATCATCTTTGTTGGAAGATTCAGTCCGATGAAGCTTTACATGGGTCATCCATTTATTCCCCCCCGCAGTGGCCACAGTGACAACAGACTCCTCCCAGTTGGGATTGGGAGCACTTCTTGGAACAAGACTGTTCAAGGCATGTGGTTCCTCCAGAAGACCAAATGGGCACATCAAGTTCCTATAGATGAGAATGGTTCTATTAGGAGCTATTGCGGTACAAACTGACATGTCTGTGGTCTGGTACATCAACAAACAGAGAACCCATTCCTAGTCTGTTTTGAGAGGCACTGAGAGTGTGGCAGTGGGTGATCTCTTCCAATCACTTTCTAGTGGCAATTGAAATTCCAGGGAAATTCAACATGCTAGTAGATGAACTCAGCAGGTCCATTTTGTTACTTCGCAAGTGTTCTCTCAATCAGTGGCAGAGAAGATTTTCCATCGTTGGAGCCAACCTTGCTGTAATTATTTTGCATCTCCTCATAACAACAAGTGCAGCAGGTATTTTGCTCTAATCCTCCCCTGCAGGGGAAGTCGCTGAGAGATGCTGTAGTTCACATTTGGCCCTCCAGTCTCCTTTTATGCTTACCCACCGCTACCTCTAATTCCAAAATTCTTACAGACAGCCATTCTGTTGAAAAGCTAGGTAATCCGCATTTCCCCCTTCTGGCCTCGCCAGGGGTAGTTCCCCTTCCTTTGGTCTCATCTTCATTAATTTCCATGGATACTGGACCCCAGTCCAGATCTTCTTTCTTATCCCTTGGGGATCAAGCATCTGGGTATTCCAGGTGTCTAACTGCATGACATCTCCACTTCCATTAATAGCTAGACAGCTCAGGCTTTCCTCCCCAGTTCAATACATGCCTTTGTCTTCCGAGAAAGCTTCTACTAGGAAGATCTACAAAAGTAAACAGAAAATATTTTCAATTTGGGCTCTTGAAAAGGAAATCAACCCTTTTACTACTCCTGTTTCTTCATCTCTGGAATGTTTAGCTTTTATTTTTCAAGAAAGTTTTCCATAACCAAAATACAGTTAACCATATCAAATTTTCATTCAGGAGAAAAAAGCTTCTTGACTAGCTTCTTTCAAATTGTGCAAGGCTTTTCTGAAAGGCACAGTTTTACTCGGGGCCCCTAGTGAAAGATCTATCCCCTCCTTGGGATTTGACGGTTGTGCTTCAGGGGTTGACAAAACAACTATTTGAACCCTCAACCAAAACTGTTTTAAATTTTATCTTGGAAAACAACATTTTTTCTAGCAGTTACATCTTTGAGGATAATTTTAGAACCCCAGACTCTATCATCCAAATCCTCTTGTGTAGTTTTTTACAAAGACAGAGTTACCTTGTGAGCCAGTCCTTTCTTCTTACCAAAAGTAACCTCTGAATCAAATCAGTCAAACCATTAATTTGCCTGTTTTCTTCCATAATTTCTCAAACAAAGGAAAGTGCATGCTACTGCTACATCTTTTAAGTGTACATAGACAATTATGTTTTGATGTACACAGGACAAAGGATTTCAGGAAAACAGACCAGTTTCTTTCTCGCAAAACAGACTGAGATCATCAGTTACCTTGACCAAATGGATCACTGACTGCATTTTTTTTGGGATATACTCGGCAGGGCCTCTCCCCAAGTCTCCTAAGACGCATTCAACTAGATCCATGGCCACTTCTGCCTTCTGGTCTAGAACTTCCATTGATGACATTTGTGCAGCAGCTACCTGGTCCAATGCTCATACTTTTATTACTCATTAAAAACTATGATGTTCATCGTATTTCACTGTTGCAGTCATTACACCTGGGTTATCCTGCTGGCAGGCTACTGGCAGTCGGCCTGAATTCCAAAGTCCTGGTCTGGCGTCTGTTGCTGTCGCCTCTTCCCTGACGTCCGTGCGCCAGGGGTATAAAAGATGCAGCTGATGCCATTTTCTTCAGTCTTTCTTGCCGCGCGGTACCCGAAGCAAAAGCAGTTCGCAAATGCCGGTCGGCCGACTCCTGAGATTTTCAAAATTGAATTTCAGAACCGAAGTCTTCAATAAAGCTAAGTACCCCATTGGGGAAACTTTTTCTTGCTCCAGACCGATGTCAGTAAAAGTGAACAATTGTATTTCTTGTGGGAAGCAAATACCTCCCTAAGGATTTCCACTCTTACTGTAGTCCCTGCCTAGGCCCCGACCACGACGTTGCTAGTTGTCGGTTTTGCGCTAGATTCAACTAACGCACTATTAAGTGTCAGTTCAATTTTGCTTTACATTACTTTGGCCGAAGGTTTAAATATATAATGCAGTCTGAACAACCGACGACCGGAATTCATAAAAAGCGCAAGGACAAAGAAAAGGACAGGCATCCGAGGTCCAAAACAGACAAAGCCTCTTCTAGGCCAGTTGCCGGTTCTCAGTGAGGTGCTTTTGCAGCCCCTGACACCCGCTACCTCAGAGCCACAGGCCGCCTCCGGCTCCCACGTGGAGACAACTAGGCCTCTAGAAACTCAAGGTATTGGGCCTATGGAGACTATTCCCTCAGATGGGTCCGGAGCCACTGAGCAGGCATCGGCCTCTGAGGGTGTTTTCAGACCTACACAGCTTACTATCAGGACTACTTCAGCAGCCAAGACCAAGTCTAAAACACCTACAAAGAAACAAGTACAGCATACACCTGGACAGTCATCCATGCCAAAGAAACAGATGCTTAAAATGGCCGAGGACCTAATTACTCTGATCAGGGGTTCCCATCCCCCCCTGATAAAAAAGGCCTAGGCAAGATATACTGACTATGATTCCTCTGACCAGGTTTCTATTTCCTCTTCACTCTTCTTCCCTATGAGGATTCTGATGCTGAAGAATCTATCCCCTTCAGCCTCTCCTCCTGAGGATTACTCTTTTGGGGAAACCCTGCACACCATGAGGGAGCATTTCCATTGGGAGAGCCAGGATTATTCTGAATCCAAGAAAAGGCTCAGATTTTCTTTTACTGCCTCAGCACAGGCCCCTTGCTATTCCCCCTGTACTAGATATTGTTGATTTTTCTGAATCCAGTTTGTCTTCTGATTCTTTACCCCCTGCACCAGTTAAGCCAGACAGGTACTACAGGGTCCCAGGGTCCCAGATTCACATAAATGTCTTTATAAAAACCCTGCTGCTGACCCAGAAACAATTTTTCAGGGTCTCAAAGGGGTCAAGACTTCCACTGCAAAAAATTCTGTTCCCTCTGATAGGGATTCTAGAGCACTGGACAGATGGGGGAAAAGTCTACATCTCTGCTACTTTAGCTGTAAGGGCTTTAAACTGTCAGTTTCACATGCTTAAATACCAACAATATCTAATGTCTTTGCTCAAACAGAAAATGCTTACAAGCTCAGAATGTCCTGAAAATAAAGAAATGCAGGATTTATTGCATGCAGCTGAACAGGTGGGAAAGCATACTTTGCAATGTGGTTTTGATTCATTAGAGGCTTCTTGCAGAGCCGCAGTTACAGGTTCTGTCCTTCAAAGGCATGCTTGGTTAAAGGAACAAAGTTTACCTGATCATGTTAAAGCAAAATTGTTGGATGCTCCATTACATCATGATACTTTTTTTGGTATTGAGACAGAAGAGGTGTTAAAGAAAATGGAGGATAAAGCAAAATCAATGCAGACAGTAAAGGATTTTTTTACAGGTTCAGCCACCCAGATTTAGCAGGAACTGGCCTTCAAAAAATTGGTCCTTTCCAGTTGCAGACAGGCCACAAAGAGGCAGATACAGACGCCCAAGAGGCAGATCTCAGTCACAAGGCACATACAGACCTAAGCAATGGGGTGCCCCCAAAGGCGGAGAAGACAAATCACAACCCTATATGAAACCGCCCCAATGACTTCCTCTACCATTGCCAAGCACTTACCTTTTGCAGGCACCCTTAGGGGGAAAACTTGCACTTTTCTCACAAAATTGGCACAAATTTACCCAAGACAAATGGGTACTGAATATTGTTTCCCAGGGTTACAGGTTCCACTTTCACATCCTACCAAGGCCAAAAGGTATGCCAGACCTGCCACACAATCAATGGACAGAGGCACAAAAACAAATTTCTGCTCTCATGGACATGAGGGATTATTCAAAAAGTACCACAGCAAGAGCAGGGACAAGGATTTTACTCGAGACTTTTCTTGGTACCCAGAAAGGACAAGGCTTGGAGACCAATACTGGATCTGTCTACTCTAAATACCTTCCTGGACGTTCCAAAATTCAAAATGTTGACACTGCAGCAACTTCTACCCATGCTGGGCAAGAAGGCTTGGCTAGTTACTCTGGACCTCAAAGAGGCATACCTGCATATCCCAATCAATCTTGCAGAAGATACCTCAGATGCATAGCTGGCTCAATGCATTACCAATTCTCTGCACTGCCCTTTGGCTTATCTACTGCGCCCAGGGTCTTCACAAAATGCCTGGCACCAGTAATTGCATTTTGCAGACAAAAAGGAATTCAAATATACCCCTACTTGGACGACTTCCTTATTCAAGCAGAGAGCAAGGACATTCTACTAAAGCATCTGGCTTTTGTAAAAAGATTACTAATTAGCCTAGGGTATACAGTAAACGAAAAGAAATCAAAACTAGTGCCCTCTCAAGATAATATTCCTGGGTGCAAGCTTAAATACAACTGCCCAGATGGCTTATCTCATGCCAGGCAAACAAAGGCAATGGACTCTCTACTTTCAAATGATGGCAACAAAGACCCAGCTACCTGCAAGAAAAATTCTGCAGGCTTTGGGCTTCATGGCTAATTCCATATGCAAGACTGCATATGAGGAAGCTACAGTGGTATCTAAAAAGTGTTTGGACTCAACATTGCCACAGCCTGGAAGCAATAATTACTCTCTTTCCCTGCCTGCAACAAGAGTTTTGATGGTGGGCACTGGCCTATATCCACAACAAGGGACAGCCTTTCACTTTACCCACAGCCAGGCAGACACTAACAGATGCGTCAGATTATGCCTGGGGAGCACACACGGCGGGAAAATGCATACAGGGCACGTGGCCCATGGACCAAATGCACCTTCATATCAATCAAAAAGAGTGATAGCTGTGCAGAATGCCCTGACAGCCTTCAAGGACCTACTACATCCAGGACAACTATTACTAAAGGCGGATAATACTACAGTCATGTGGTACATAAATAAACAAGGGGGCACACATTCCTACCCTCTCTGCAGGCAAGCCATGACTTTGTGGAACACAGCACTGGCATATCAAGTACATCTGCAGGCACAATTCCTGCCAGGAAAGAAAAATACAATGGCAGACTAAGCAGAAACCTCATGGACCCTCACGAGTGGAAACTAGATCCACAAGTCTTCAGCATGATGATAAAGAAATGGGGATGCCCAGACCTAGATCTATTTGCCTCCCCTCACAACTGCAAACTACAGAGATTCTGCACAAGGACTTATCACTCTCAAGCATGGAAGGTGGATGCGCTCTCATTCAGCTGGAAAACCCTAACAGTTTATACCTATCCACCACTGCCTCTACTCTCCAAGGTACTCCTAAAAGTCAGACAAGTGAAGCCAAAAATGATCCTGATTGCCCCAGACTGACCACGCCAGCACTGGTACCCAATCCTAAAGAGCTTGTCTCAAGGGCCAGCCTGGACTTTACCTCAAATTCCTCATCTGCTGACCCAACAAAACAATCAGATCCTGCACAGCCAACTCAAAACCTTAAATCAGGCTGCATGGCGAATAATATAGCCACTCAGAGCACTCCTCTCTCTCTCTCTAAAGCTGTTATGGATGTCATTTTGGAAGCCAGGAGGCCCAACACCACGAAATCTTATGCAGAAAAGTGGAAGAGATTCTGTGCTTGTAACCAGGCACAAGGGCTTGAACCGCTAGTTCCAAATATTCCTCAGATTTTACAATACCTAACTGAGATGCTGGACAAAGGCCTATCCTTCTCATCAGTTAAGATCCATGCCTCTGCCATTTCAGCCCATTACAATACGGAACCTCCTATTTTCTCTCATCCACTGCTAAGACAGTACCTCAGAGGGGCACAAAACATAAGACCCCCAAGGAGAGCACCTATACCAACATCGGACCTCAACTTTGTCTTGGAAAATTCAAATTACTGGAACCTGTGTTCTGAGAGACTGCCTTACATATCTGCAATTATACAGAGCTGAGTATATTATTTTTGGTTATAGAGTTTAATTGTTGCTTAGATCTGTGTTGAAACTGTTGTCTCACTGTTCTGAGAGACTGATCGGCAAATATACAGAGCTGAGAATATTTTTTTGGTTTTAAAGTTTGTACTGTTAGTTTTTGCTTAGATCTCTGTTGAAACCGTTTTGTCCCACCCACCCTCCCTAGTTTTGGTTTGTAGTTTAAATTTGGTGGCTTTTGCAGTTGCCCGCCCCACTGTAGAGTTGATCTGGGACACTCCCCCGTCCCATCTCTTTACCACATTCTACCTAATAAACTCTTTCTGCACTTGCTTTTAGTCCTTTTTAATTTAATTGGATTTTAAACTGTGTTTGGTTTAATATTGCTGCATACTCAAGTGTGCTAGCTTGTACTGCATGTGAATTGTTTTTTACTACTGTTTTTGCTACTTTTCTGTACAAAAAAAAAAAAAAAAAAACTGTAAGCCTGCTTCCTACCTTTCCTGTAACTAGTGTTCCAGATACAGATTTGCTGTATCCAGGACTGTATGTAAGCTTCTGAGTCCCCCAAGCCTTTCTGTGTTGGAGGGAAGCCTTCTAGCTTATCAGTGGGAGTGGTAAGCACTAGGTAACCTGTCTACCACATAAGTAGTGGTTCTGGCCCAGAATTTGTAGTTATTGGCCGTTTGGGCAATCTCTTCCATCTCTCTCAACTTTCTGATTTGAAAGCCTGTATTTGCACTTGTAACTCATCTAGTGCAGATACAGATTCTTAGTTTTAGCACTTAAATTTGCTTGTTCATGCTCAGCACTTGTTCAGAACTTGTAAGCACTAAATAAGCTGCTAATTACTATAGCACTCTATCTTCCTCATTACCTAGAGGAAAACAGTTTTTGTACTTCTTTTCTCACTTGCTTAGAGAAAAACAGCTCTTGTACTCACTTTCCTCACTTATCTAGAGGAAAAACCCTGCAACTCTCTTTTTGCGTGGTCTTGCGCACAGAGCAGTGTCAGGCAGCGCCGGTTAGCTGGGGTATACTATTCCCGGCCCCACAAAGTCTGCACTGTAAATTTTCCCTTAGAACTAGGCAAGCCTCAACTCAAGTGCTTCAAGTCAGCTGCACTTATTGGAGCACTTGCAAAACAGAAATCAGCACTTGTCCTAATCTCCTAGACAGCACTATTATTCTCCAAATTTCCTAGACAGCACTATTATAATATAGCATAAGACCCTCGATCGTCCGCAAGACTTGTTCAATTTACTCTTCAAAGCATGTCCAGAGGTCAGCTTCAGGTGTGCTGTCCAGTTCATCTGGTGGAATTGGGCATCCTGAGGCAGTGTCACAACTGCCTCATGTATACAGACAACCCTCTCCTCTTACCTCTAGACACAAACACTTGTGAAAGATGCAAATACACAGCCAGACTGGAGGCTAAGTGCTCTCAACCCATGACTGTAACAGTCAAGAGGATAAGGGACACACTTGCATCACACCACCTGTCACACATGAATCTACAAAACAAGCACAGGCAAAACATACGCATAAATACACACAAACATATTCGGAGGCACTAGGTACCAATCTGAAAAAGAAACAGTGCCCTCCAAAGCAGACAAGCAAGCAACCTGCACCCCCAAACACAAGCCAGAAAACACGCAATTCACCTCAGCAGTGTGCCTCACAACAGCCCTTAAGGCAAAACACCATACCTAACACGCTAGTAATAAGAGACTCTATAGTAAGGCACACGGATGTTCCACTCACCAGACTGAACAAGGAGAAGATTACTGTCAGCTGCCTGTCGGGTGCTCGGATCCGCCACATAATACAGGCACTTGGGTCACTCCAGAACAAGTACAAGTATGACGCTGTCATTGCACATGTTGGTGTGAATGATCTAAGACGTACCTCCCTGGACTACATGAAAAGAGACATTGAGGAGCTCTCTGATCATGTAGCCCAAGCTGGTATGACCCTGACCTTGAGTAGCATACTACCTTCACCTAGAATGATACCACAATACAAACAATTGGCTAAGCTTCTGGTGTCATTCTAAGGGGATCCAGTGTCCGTCTGCCTGGGATGACATTATGGACAAGCCTCGCTGTTTTGCCAGAGATGGGTTGCACCTGTCATCCCTAGGTTTTTGAATACTGACCAAGGCTCTTGCCATCCTCATGGTGCCTTTTTTAGGCAAGGCTCAAAGGACAAACCAACCACCATAACCAGCACAGGTAACCAAAAACTAAGGGTAATGCTACAGAAGTCTCAACCTCAAAATGCACACACTCGAGGCTCTCCTCAGCATGGAGAAAATTGATGTTTGTGCAGTGACGGAAACCTGGTTCAAGGCTCGAGAGCACCCCAACACTGCCAGGTTACAATTCATATCATACCTTCCGGCCTCAGTTACTGGATCACAGTACAAAGGGCGGAGGTGTATCCATATTCATCAAGGATACCCATATCTTCAGGTTAGTAGCGTAGCATGATGCCCCAGAGATCATCCATGTGCAACTATCAGCAGGCAAAACCACATTTCAAGTCGTAGCCAGTTATAGATCGCCTACCATGTCCCAAGATGCTCACTCTGCATTCCTTGAGACATTGTAAAATATAAAGGTCCTACCCAACACCATAATCTTGGGTGATTTCAACTACCCTGGTATAGACTGGGCGAACTACCAGTGTTCCAACTCCTATGCTCAGCAATTCATAGAATTTATAAATTCAAATGCCCTTTAACAACTAGTATGTTCCCCCACTGGAGGGGACAGCATATTGGATTTAATCATCACAAATATGGGCGCCCATTGTACCACACCCGTTATCACCCCCTCCTTGGTCAGATCCGACCACAAACTGATAACCCTGGACATCCTCACTCCTCCACCTCCCCCAGTCAAAGAAACCATAGTCAAAAACCTTTCCAAAGCAAACTTCAAACTACTTGCATCCGAAGTGGAAAGCTTCACTGTTTCCTTGCAGAAGGATAATGATATCCAGGATGCGGAATCCTACACCAAGGCACTCTATATGCATCTTCAGGATTGCATGGACCGTGCTATCCCAAATAAGACCAAGACTCCTTCCTCAAGCAAGAAGAAACCAGTCTGGTGGACCCCGGCCATAAGCAAACTTTACAATAAAAGGAGGAGACTTATACAAAAAAAGGCCAAATCTCAAGTAGAAAAATCATCCCTGATCAGCATTAGTAAGAAATTGAGGGCCATCATCAAGTCAACTAAAGATAATTTTGAAAAGAAAGTTGCCAAGGATAACCATAAGGCCTTCTATGGCTAGGTCAAAAACCTAAATGGCAACGCTCAGGTCTGTTCTGAGCTAGTACAAAATGGAACAAAATACACTGACCCTTCTGACATTGTCAACATCTTGGCTGACAGGTTCAGTGCAAACCCCCCCCCCCCACCACCACCACCTACAGGGCCTATTACCATTCTAGGGGATTGTGCAAGTCTAATTATTACCGATACGTTGGTTTAACAAGGCTCTATCTAAAGCTAAATACACTGCCTCCATGGGACCATATGGTGTCCCAGGCTGTGTCATACGCGAGCTCCAAAAGGAATTAACCCCGCATCTTAATACCCTGTTCAGTCTCAGCCTGTCCACAGGATATGTGCCCATAGAATGGCGCACGGCAATGGTGGTCCTGCTACACAAGGATTGGGGCCACAACTGACCCTGGGAACTACCGACCAATAAGCCTGACCAGTCTGATCTGTAAGGCTATGGGACGAATCATTATGGAACTCATAAATGGAGAGATTGGGAACCTCCAGTCGCTGGACCCCACACAGTTCTGCTTCAAGGGCAGATCATGCCTCCTGAACCTGGTGGATTTCTTTGAGACTGTTACTCAGGCTATAGATAAGGGAAAGGAGGTACACATGGCTTACCTTGACCTTGCTAAAGCATTTGACAGCATTCCCCATTCAGGTATTATTGATAAGCTCACCAGCCTGGGCATAAACCCTTATGTCACAAGATGGATCGCAAACTGGCTCTCAGACAGATCCCATAAAGTAAGAGTAGTGGGATCTATGTCCGAATCCAGACCAGTAACGAGTGGTGTGCCTCCGGGCTCTGTCCTGGGGCCCCTCCTGTTTGGCATATACTTCTCAGAAGTACAGGCAAGCACGGAAGGGCTGTGGCTGACTAAGTTTGTGGACGACTGCAAATTGGGTGCTATAATAGAGTCTCCGGCCGACATGGAGATCCTCCAGAAGGGCCTAAATGAGACTGATGCATGGTGTCAAAGCCATGGTCTCAAGCTAAATGCAAAAAAATGCGTAGTAATCCCCTTTGGAAAAAACCGAGTACCCGCAAACTACAACATAGGAGATAATCCCCTGAAATCTGAAGAAGAAATAAGGGCCTGAAATCTGAAGAAGAAATAAGGGATCTAGGGACCCAAGTAGATAGTCAGCTTTCCTTTGATAACCATGTTGCCAAAGTGGTTAGAAAATCCTTCTATGTGACCCATCTGATCACGAAAGGGTTCATATCAAGATCTAAGGATGTAATGGTGCCTCTCTACTCTTCCCTCATCAGACCCATTATTGAGTACAATGCACCAATTGGAATGTACCTGGCTAGTCATCTCCAGCAGCTGGAGAGACCACAAAGGTACCTAACCAAGAGGATTACTGGCCTCAAACAGTTGCCCTATGCAGCACGATTGAAAAAGCTAAGACTGTTTTCTGTTGCATACCGCTTTCTCAGAGGCGCTCTCTGTCTAATGTACAGAGCCATGTCCACCCCAGAATTGTTGAACATGCTCCATCTTGGCAAAACCATATCTACTCGAGTAACACGCTCTAGGGATATAAACCTCAACACAACAATGAATAGAACATGCTGGAGGGATATATTCCCTTCGCAGAGACTTCCCTTACTATGGAACAGGGTCCCGATCTACATAAGACAGAGCCCCTCACTATCACTCTTCAAGAGGAGCCTTGATGAGTGGATGGGTAACAAAGTTCACACCGGGGATCACACCAACAGCACTACTAGATAGGGGCCAAGGGTACTAGCTGCTAGTACAAGGGTCTAGGGAACTACTAAAGGGGTGGTGAATACCGCACAACGTGGCTGGGCTAATATATGCCTTCAGGCAGATAGCCCAGTACCAACCTATGAACCTATAAAAGCTCACACTACCTCCTTTTGAGCCAGCCAATACAGCTGAGATAAAATTTGTATCATGGAAAACTCCTCTGCTCCTAGCAATAACTTCAGCAAGAAGAGTCTCAGAGCTACAGGCATTAATGGCATTGGAACCTTCTATCATTTTTCATACGGTTAGGGTTTCTCTAAGGACAAACCCAACATTTATGCCAAAGGTAGTATCCAGTGTGGCTCTTAACCAAACCATTCATTTACCAACCTTTTATCCAAATCCCCAGAATAAAGGGGAAAGACTTATGCACTCTTTGGACATACACAGACAGCTACGCTTCTACTTGGACAAAACAAAAGCTTTCAGGAAAACTGAGCATCTTTTTGTGGCATACGCTGCAGGATCACAAGGAAAGGCTATTTCAAAGCAGACTATTTCAAAATGGATAGGACACTGCATTCGTTTCTGCTATGCACAGCATGGCAAATCAGTGCCTAAGAATATTAGGCTACACTCTACCAAGGCAGCATCCACATCAGCAGCCTTCTTCAGAGGAGTACCAACCAAGGAAATTTTGGAGGCTGCAACTTGGAGTTCAGTACACACTTTTACCAAACACTATCACTTACCTCTTTACTGTAAATCCAGAGCAGGCTTTGCCACTGCAGTTCTGCAGGGCCTCATAGCCACTCTTTAGACCCAGCCACCCAACCTCAGCTTTGGGATTCAACCCAAGTGTAATGACTGCAACAGTGAAACACGATGAACACACTACACTTGTGTACCTACCATAAATGTAGATGTTCGAGTGTATTCACTGTTGCAGTCCAGGTTACCCTCCCACCATCCCCCTTTCATTGCTGGGAATTATCTGTTCTTCTCTATTCTATACAACCTATGTGGTGTATTTGCTTGTAGAGGAAGTAATGTTTGTTAGTGCATGCATTTTTATTTGCAAATTTTTAGCCTACTCTTTTGGGGGCACCTGACATCTGGGGCAAGAAAAACTGAAGAAAATGGCATCTGCTGCATCTTTTATACGCCTGGCGCACTGACGGCAGGGAAGAGGCGACAGCAACTGACTCCGGACCAGGACTTTGGAATTCAGGCCGACTGCGGGTAACCTGCCAGCAGGATAACCCAAGTGTAATGACTGCAACAGTGAATACACTCTAACATCTACATTTATGGTAGGTACACAACTGTACTTTTTAACTTCTAGAAGCAGAGCTGCTTTTGGTTCAGTAGTTCTCTGGAATATGCCTCCATGAGAGCCACCCAAGAGTCGTATAGCTGGAGACTGTGTCCCATGTGTTGAAGAATGAAAAGGACAATGTCAGATATTAATTTACTCTCCATTACTATGTATTCGTGTTGTCCATTTTCATTCTTTCTTAACTCCCCACCCTCCTTCCCCCCTTCCAGTCATCTAGAGTGATCTTGTAGATATTTTGGAACCTTTACTTCCAGGTTTGAGCCTTAGCTCAGTGCTGTTTCTTTCCTTCTCTATCTTAGGATCTATAAGGCAGCAAACTCTATCTGAGGTATTGTAGATTGCTGAGTCATTATGGTTAGAGGGAGGAGCTCAAGAGTTGGATCCATAAGTCTGTGATATGCAGCTGAGTCGGATCTGTGACCCATATGTTTAATGAAAATGGACAACACAGATGCATAGTTATGGTGAGTACATTTATTTATTTTTTGTAAAACAGAACTATAAACAGTCACACATCTTGTTGCTGGGTGTGATGCAATGCATGGGCAGAGGGCATGCATACTGAAAGGCATAATGTGGAAAGACTGTTGCATTGGGGATTGTGCAGACACTAATAATACTGAAGTAGCTGAGAAGCATTGGAAACGTGAGACACAAAGCATTATTCTAGAGAGAATGATGAATTGTATATCCCGTAGAATCACACACTACTGACAGTTCAAAAAATATATGCAAGAAAACCAGATACAGTAGTCCACAAAAAGAAGGCAAAAGTAACTGATCATTGAAATTGCTACCTCCAGTTATTAGCGTCTTGTGTACAGAGACCCATATTCATAAAATACCAGGATTTGCAGGGAGAAACAAAGGCAGTGTGGAAGAAGGTTACACAGATCATTCCTGTAGTAAGAGCGATGGGTCTCAAAAAGAAAAAGAATTTACAGTCCTATTTGGATATGCTACCGATACACGCAACTCCATATGAATTACAGGCACAGTCGGTTCTGGGCACATTGCAGGTGTTGTGAAGAGCACTGTTGGCTAACATCAGAGAGTGAAACAATACTAATTTCATGAACTTTAATCATACTTTGATTTAAGAATGGGGTCCATTTCCATCATGGTAGTAGAAAGTCAAAAGACTCTGAGAAAATAAACCATCAGAAGTGACAAGTGCAAACACTACAATATAGAAGTTGTTGAGAAGCATTGGAAATATGAACCACAAAGCATTATAGAGAATGAATGATGAAATATATCACATGGGATCACCCATTACTAACTGTTCAAAAAATAGAAGCAAGAAAACCAGATACAATAGTCCATGAAAAAAGACAAGAGTAGCATCCATCATTGAAACTACTACGTCTAGTGATTACGGTGTCTTACTTTGACTTTGCATTCTCTGAATGTATCAGGGTTTGCAGGCAGAAATGAAAGCAATGTGGAAGAAAGATGCTCTGACAGTTGCAATAGAACTAGGAGCAATGGATCTAGTAAAAATAATTACAGTTCTTGGATATGCTGCCAACACATGTAACCCCGTATGAATTACAGGAGGAGGCAGTTCTGTGCACATTGTGGGGTTCATTCCTCTCATGATGTTAGAAACCCAAAAGACTTTCGAGAAATTAAAATGGCAAATAATTCACCAGTACTGGAAATCTGTTAAGTAGACATACAAGACGGATTTTTTAGACCGCCTGTAAATGCTCAACCACATATGTCCAAGCCTTCATATACTCTTTAAAAAAAACCTAGGGTATCAGAACTTGTCAGATACATTTGTGAAGCATGGGTAGGCTTACAAATCCCCCTCTGATCATTTGCCTAGTAATAACATGTGAACCTGTAAGCTGCAGAAAGTAGAGAAGATTAGAAATGCTTCATAATGAAAGAAGCAGAGTGAAAGAAGTCATAGTAACCCAATTGAGACCTTCTTGAGGCATGAAGGTGTAAGGTCCCATGAGTCCCAAGTTCATATGCATCGGACCCAAGTCCTTGCTTTAATCTCAGCTGTGTGTTCCTCTGTTGGTGGCAATGAACTTCTAAATTTAGACACTAACCAGGCTTTAAGTTTTATAGTTACTGTAACGCAGCTGACCATGGGTTCCCTCTCATTCACTTGTGGCACTGCATGATTGTTCCCTGTGATTTGAAGTCACAGGTGTTAGAACAAGTTGTCTTGAATTTTAATTAATTATTTCTTTTGGTTTGAATCTATTTCTGTTGCCTTCTACCCCATCTTTTCTTATATTGTCTAATGCCTGAGTACCTGATTCTCCATGCATCAGTTAGCCAGCCATGGCAGACCTCCATAGAGGCACCTAGTCCTTTATTTCATTTAAGATGTTAAGTACCTGGCAACCTGAGAATGAACCTCCTTAACTTTGGCTCTTCCTCCACCACCTTGCCCTCCTACTTTGGATACAGCGGCACACTATAAATGAAAGCAAAAGTTGTCCTTAAAAGTATGTATGAGCTGGGAGAGGAAAAACTTAAAGCAAGCTGGATCAATTGGAATAACTCATGGGGTGTGACATGGATAAGAAATTTGGTTTCCTCTGGGTCCATCTCTGAAGATGTCTTTATTTATTATTTCATCACAGAAAGTAGCATTTTAAGTAGGATGAGGTAGTAGAAGAAGAATTTCCTAATTCTGAGAAGAGATACTTTGGGTTCCTGGCATTTGAGAAGCCCAAACTGCAAGCCACTGTTCCTGTTGTTTAAGCCTTCAAAGATATGGAAAGTACCTTGGAGCCTGATTCCAAACTGTTGGTCATCTCCAGTATTGAGTGTATTAGTGATGTCATATATGTTGCCTAGAAACATTAAGTTCTTGGAAGATATAATCTGATGTTCATCGTGTTTCACTGTTGCAGTCATTACACTTGGGTTATCCTGCTGGCAGGCGACCCGCAGTCAGCCCGAGTTCCAAAGTCTTGGTCCGGCATCAGTTGTCGCCTCTTCCCTGACGTCAGTGCACCAGGGGTATAAAAGTTGCAACTGACACCATTTTCCCGAGTCTTTCTTGCCGCGCGGTGCCCGAAGCAAAAGCAGTTCACAAGTGCCGGTTGGCTGACTCCTGAGATTTTCAAAATTGAGTTTCAGAACCGAAGTCTTCAATAAAGCTAAGTACCCCGTTGGGGAAACTTTTTCTTGCTCCAGACTGATGTCAGTAAAAGTTAATTGTATTTCTTGTGGGAAGCAAATACCTCATAAGGGCTTTCACTCTTACTGTATTCCTTGCTTAGGCCCTGACCACAACGTTACTAGTTGTCAGTTTTGTGCTAGATTCAATAAACGCACTATTAAACGTCGGTTTGATTTTGCTTTACATTATTTTGGCTGAAGGTTTAATTACATAATGCCGTCGGAACAGCCGACGACTGGAATTTATAAAAAACGCAAAGACAAGGACAGGCATACAAGGTCCAAAACTGGCTATGAAGCCTCTTCTAGGCCAGTCGCTGGTTTGCCGGTTCTCAGTGAGGCACTTTCGCAGCCCCTGACACCCGCTACCTCAGAGCCACAGGCCGTAACCGACAGCCATGTGGAGACACCGAGGCCTGTGGAAACTCAAGGTATTGGGCCTACAGAAACTATACCTCAGATGGGTCCGGAGCCGCTGAGCAGGCATCAGCTTCTGAGGGTGTTTTCAGACCTTCACAGCTAACAATTAAGCCCACTACAGCAGAAACAGATGCTTAAAATGGCCAAAGACCTAATTACTTTAATCAAGTGTTCCCATCCCCCCCCTGACAAAAGGCCTAGGCAATCACTGATTATGATTCCTCTGACCAGGTTTCCATTTCCTCTGATTCCTCTTCTGATCAGGAATATTCTCTCCCTCTCTATGAGGACTCTGATGCAGAAGAGTGCATACCTTCAGCCTCTCCACCTGAGGATTATTCTTTTGGGGAAACCCTGCACACCATGAGGGAGCATTTCCATTGGGAGAGCCAGGATTATTCAGAATCCAAGAAAAGGCTCAGAGATTTCCTTATATTGTCTTGGCACAGGCCCCTGGCTATCCCCCCTGTGCTTGATATTGTTGTTTATGTTTTTTCTGAATCCAGTCTGTCTCCTGATTCTTTACCCCCTGCACCAGTCAAGCCAGACAGGTACTACAGAGTCCCTGACTCTCATAAATTTCTTTACAAAAACCCTGCTGCAGACCCAGAAACAATTTCTCAGGGTCCTAAAGGGGTTAAGGCTTCCACTGCTAAAAATCCTGTCCCCTCGGATAGGGATTCCAGAGCTCTGGACATATGGGGGAAAAAAGTTTACACTTCTGCTACTTTAGCTGTAAGAGCTTTAAACTGTCAGTTTCACATGCTTAAATACCAACAGTACCTCATATCATTGTTAAAACAGAAAATGGTTTCAAATACAAAAGGTCCTGACAGTAAGGAAATGCAGGATTCATTGCATGCAGTTGAACAAGTGGGAAAGCATGCTCTGCAATGTGGTTTTGATTCTTTAGAGGCTTCTTGTAGAGCCACAGTTACAGGCTCTGTTATTCGAAGGCATGCTTGGTTGAAAGAACAAAGTTTACCTGACCATGTTAAAGTAAAATTATTGGATGCTCCATTACAGCATGATACTTTGGTGTTAAGGCAGAAGAGGTGTTAAAGAAAATGGAGGATAAAGCAAAGTCAAAGCAAAGTCAATGCAGACAGTGAAAGATTTCTTACAGGTTCAACAACCTAGATTTAGCAGAAACTGGCCTTCAAAAAAAGTGGTCCTTTCCAGTGTCAGACAGGCCACAAAGAGGCAGATACAGACGCCCAAGAGGCAGATCTCAGCCCCAAGACTCCTGCAGACCTAAACAATGGGGTGCTTCAGCCCCCAAAGGAGGGGAAGACAAATCACAACCTTATAGGAAACTGTCCCAATGACTCCCGTCTGCAAATGCCAAGCACTTACTTTTGACAGCACCCCTAGTGGGGGAAGCTAGCACATTTTTTCAAAAAATTGGCACATGATCACCCAGCACCAATGGGTGCTGAATATTGTTTCTCAGGGTTACAGGTTCCACTTCCACCCGCTTCCAAAACCAAAAGGTATGCCAGACCTGCCACAAAACCAATGGGCAGAGACACAAAAACAGATTGCTGCTCTTATGGACATGGGAGCTATTCGAAAAGTTCCACAGCAAGAGCAGGGACAAGGATTTTACTCAAGACTTTCCTTAGTACCCAGAAAGGACAAAGCCTGGAGACCAATACTGGACCTGTCAATCCTAAATACTTATCTGGATGTTCCAAAATTCAAAATGTTAACACTACAGCAACTTCTGCCCATGCTGGGCAAGAAGGCTTGGCTAGTTACTTTGGACCTCAAGGAGGCATACCTGCATGTCCCAATCAGACGGTCTTGCAGAAGATACCTCAGATTCATAGCAGGCTCAATGCATTACCGATTCTCTGCACTGCCCGTTGGCTTATCTACTGCACCCACGGTATTCACACAATGCCTGGCACCAGTAATTGCATTTTGCAGACAAAAAGGAATTCAAATGTATCCCTACTTGGACGACTGCCTTATTCAAGCAGAGAGCAAGGACATTCTTCTAAAGCATCTGGTGTTTGTAAAAAGATTGCTAACTTGCCTAGGGTACACACGAAAAGAAATCAAAATTAGTGCCCTCTCAAGAGCTAATATTCCTGGGTGCAAGCTTAAATGCAACTGCCCAGATGGCTTATCTCACGCCAGACAAACAAAGGCAATTGACTCATTGCTTTCAAATGATGGCAACAAAATCCCAGCTCCCTGCAAGAAAAATTCTGCAGGCCCTGGGCTTCGTGGCATCTTGCATTCTACTAATTCCATATGCAAAACTGCATATGAGGAAACTATCTAAAACGTGTTTGGACTCAGCATTGTCACAGCCTGGAGACAATCATAACTTTAATCCCCTGCCTACAACAGGAGTTTCGATGGTGGGCCCAGGCCTGTCACCACAACAAGGGACAGCCTTTCACTTTACCCACAACCAGGCAGACAATAACAACGGATGCATCGGATTATGCCTGGGGGGGCACATATGGCTGGAAAATGTATTCGGGGCACGTGGACCAAGGAACAAATGCATCTTCACATCAATCAAAAAGAGATGCTAGCTGTACAGAATGCCCTGACATCTTTCAAGAGCCTAATACATCCAGGGCAACTATTGATAAAATCGGCTAGTACCACAGTTATGTGGTACATAAACAAGCAAGGGGGCACACATTCCTACCCCCTATGCAGACAAGCCATGACTTTGTGGAACACAGCACTGACCTGTCAAGTACATCTGCAAGCACAATTCCTGCCAGGAACAAAAAATACACTGGCAGACGAACTAAGCAGAAATCTCATGGATCCTCACGAATGGAAGCTAAATCCACAAGTGTTCAGCATGATAACGAGGAAATGGGGACTCCCAGACATGGATCTTTTTGCCTCCCCTCACAATTGGAGATTTTGCACAAGAACTTATCACTCTCAAGCATGGAAAGTGGATGCTCTATCATTCAGCTGGAAAGGCCTGACAGTCTATGCCTTCCCTCCGATGCCTCTTCTCACCAAGGTGCTACTAAAAGTCAGACAAGAAAGGCCAAAAATGATCCTGATTGCACCAGACTGGACACGCCAGCACTGGTACCCAATCCTAAAGAATTTCTGTCAAGGCCTAACTTGGCTTCTACCTCAAATTCCTCATCTTCTGACACAACAAAACAATCAGATTCTGCACAGGCAACTCAGAACCTTAAACCTGGCAGCATGGCAGATAATGTAGCCACTGTGACTGCACCTCTCTCTAAAGCTGTTATGGATGTCATTTTAGAAGCCAGGAGGCCCAGCACTAGGAAATCTTATGCAGAAAAATGGAAGAGATTCTGTGTTTGGAACCAGGCACAAGGACTCGAACCACTTGTTCCAAATATACCTCAGATTTTACAATACCTAACTGAGATGCTGGACAAAGGCCTATCCTTTTCATCTATTAAAATCCATGCCTCTGCCATTTCAGCTCATTACAATACGGAACCTCCTATTTTTTCACATCCTCTACTACGACAGTACCTCAGAGGGGCAAAAAATATAAGACCCCCAAGGAGAGCACCAGTACCTACTTGGGACCTCAATTTTGTTTTAGAAAAACTCACACTGCCTCCTTTTGAACCAGCCAGCACAGCTGATCTAAAATTCTTGTCATGGAAAACTTCCCTGCTCCTAGCAATAACTTCAGCAAGAAGAGTCTCAGAGTTACAGGCATTAATGGCTGTGGAACCTTTGCTCATTTTTCATCAGGACAGGGTTTCTCTTAGGACAAACCCAACATTCATGCCAAAAGTGGTCTCCAATGGCCTTAAACCAAACCATTCATTTACCTACTTTTTACCCAAATCCCCAGAATAAAAGGGAGAGACTTCTGCACGCTTTGGATATACACAGACAGCTATGATTCTACTTGGACAAAACAAAAGGTTTCAGAAAAACTGAGCAACTGTTTGTAGCATATGCTGCAGGATCACAAGGAAAGCCTATCTCAAAGCAGACAATCTCGAAATGGATAGGACACTGCATTCGCTTCTGTTATACACAACATGGCAAATCTGTGCCTAAGGGCATTAGGCCTCATTCTACCAGAGCAGCAGCCACTTCAGCAGCGTTCCTCAGAGGAGTACCAACCAAAGACATTTTAGAAGCTGCAACCTGGAGCTCAGTGCCCACTTTCACCAAGCACTACCACTTACCTCTCCACTCTAAATCCAGAGCAGGCATTGCCATGTTTGCCTCTCCAAATCCAATTTAGACCCAGCCACCCAACCTCAGCTTTGGGATTCTACCCAAGTGTAATGACTGCAACAGTGAAACACGATGAACATAGTACAGTTGTGTACCTACCATAAATGTAGAGAGTGTATTCACTGTTGCAGTCCAGGTTACCCACCCACCATCCCCCTTTCTCATTGCGGGTCCTTTCTGTACTTCTCAACTCTCTACAACCTATGTGATGTATTTGATTGTAGATGAAGGAAATGTTATTTTAGTACATGCATGTTTATTGACATAATTTTTTCCAGCCTTTCCTATTGGGGGCACCTGACATCTGGGGCAAGAAAAACTGAAGAAAATAGCGTCTGTTGCATCCTTTATACCCCTGGCGCACTGACGTCAGGGAAGAAGTGACAGCAGCCGACGCCGGACCTAGACTTTGTAACTCGGGTAGCCTGCCAGCAGGATAACCCAAGTGTAATGACTGCAACAGTCTACATTTATGGTAGGTACACAACTGTACATTTCGTGTTTTCCCTTCAGTACACCCACAACAAGTGGTGCCTTACTTAAACTCAGTTGTACTCTATCCCTCCCCTCCGCTTTTGTTTATCAGAAAAGTCCAAATAGGTGGAAAACCCCTTTTCACTGAAGGCCCAGGGAGAAAAGCTCCATTTAGATTTGATGCAAATAAAAACAAAATATATATATTTTCTTACAAAGGCAAGAAATTGACAATTTCAAAGATCACAGATACAATGGACATTTACAAGGGATGGATTACACCTCATTATATGTTTGCAAAGTGTAGTAATATGCAGATAAATACAATGACCAGATAGATTACCACAGCAATGCCTTTTCAAACCAGAAGGGTTGAAGTTAAGGTCGCAGTCAGTTTGTGATCCCAGGTCCCATACCACCTTGTGGGTACTTGGGGTATTATTGATTTAATAATGTGAAGGAACATTGTACTGAAGGGAATGATGATGCATTTCTTTGCGTTCAGTTTGAGACTGTGACAGACACCAGTCGTCGTTCTGTGCAAGACCCCCCTGGAGTATGACATAATTTCGGGATTCAGTAATTGCACCCAGTTTGCAGTCATCTGCAAACTTGGTCAGCCCCAACCTCTTAGTTTTGACCTGAACTTCTGAGAAGTATACAATACATAGCAGGGGGCCCAGCACTGAACCCTGTGGCCCCCCATTGGTAACGGGAGTACTGGTTGATGTGGAATTTCCCACTTTGATAGTGTGTGTCTGGTTTGTGAGCCAGTTGGCAACCCATCTTGCAACAAAGGGGTATACATTCAGTTTGCCAAGTTTATCAGTAATGGCGGAGTGTGGGATTACGTCGAAAGCCTTTGCCAAGTTGAGGTATGCTGTGTGCACAGGTTTGCCCACGTCAATGGCCCTGGTCACATTTTCAAAAAATCCATTACATTTAACAGGCAGGATCTGCCTTTGACAAAGCAGAATTGGGTAGGATCCAGGGTTTGGAGGTTGCCTATGTCTTATTTATGAGGTCCATAATGATACGTTCCATGGCTTTACAGATGAGGCTGGTCAGGCTTATGGGTCTGTTGCTAGGCCACCATTGTGGAGGGGGATAACCGTTGCTGTTCTCAATTCTGCGGGAACAAAGCCTGTGGTTAGACTGTGATTGAAAAGGGTGCTTAATGGTGATAGTTCATGTTTTAACCTGTTTAGAAGACTGCCTGTCTTACCCAGCAGGGATGACTCATCCAGACCTAATAGAACTGCATGGTTTCTGCAGTTCCACTGATTGCTAGACAGCCAAGGCTTTCCTCTCCAGTCTGTCATATTTTATTAGCTTCTCAAAAGATTTATCTACCTTACCTGGTTTTCCACAAAGACATGTTTTCCTTATGGATCAACCCTTCCTTTTTGCCTGAGGTAGCTTCTTAGTCCAGCATCAACCAGCTCATTAACTTCCCAGTTTTCTTTCCAAATTTTTCAAATAAGGGAGAGTACATGCTCCATGTTTTGGATGTTTAGAGTCAACTTCGGTTTTATCTGAATAGGACCAAAGATTTTCATAAGACTAACCAGTTGTTTATTCTTCTCACCTAAAGGTTTGGGCACATGCCAGTTTCTAAAGTTACGGTGGCCAAATGGTTAACTGATTGTATATTCTTTTTCTTATAGTAAGAGGGCTCTCCTTGCCTAAGCCCACTAGAGGTAATTTCAGAAGATCTATAACTGTATCCTCAGCCATTTGATTAAGAAGTTCCATAGATGACATTTGTGCAGCTGCCACTTAGTGCATTGCTCATGTTTGTTGCTCATTACAAATTTGATTTGGTTTCTAGGAGCAGAGCTCATTTTGGTTCTGCAGTATTCCAAAATATCCTTCCACGCAGGCTACTGAAATTTCATGTAGCTAGGTACTCTGGCTCATCAATGGAGGAATGAATGACAATTGCATCATCTTATAAATAAGTTATGTACTCACTACATCATTACAGCTGTACTACATCATTACAGCTGTATTGTCCATTTTAATTCTTCCTCAACTTCCCACCCTCCTAACCCCCCTTCCTTTTACTCCTGGAGAGACCTAAGGGATTACATTTTGAAAACTGTAATTCCTTAATGTTCTTCGTGTTTCACTGTTGCAGTCATTACATTTGGGTAATCTGCTGGCAGATTGCCCTCAGTCGACCTGAATAACAAAGTCTTGGGTCCTGCGTCGGTTGCGGTCTTCTCTTCCATGACTTCAGGTCGTCAGGGGTATAAAACATGCAGCCGACGCCATTTTATTCAGTCTTTCTTGCCGCGCTGTGCCCAAAGCAGAAGCAGTTCGCAAGTGCCGGTTGGCTGACTTCTGAAATTTTCGCATTCGAGTTTCAGAACCGAAGTCTTCAAACTAAAGTTAAGTACCCTGTTGGGGAAACTTTTTCTTGCTCCTTCCCGATGTCAGTAAAAGTTACTTGTGGGAAGCAAATACCTCATAAAAATTTTCATTTGTACTGTATTCTTTGCCTAGGCCCAGATCACAACGTGCCTTGCTGTCGGTTTTGTGCTAGATTTAACCAACGCACTATTTAAGCATCTGTATATTTTTGCATCTAAGTATTTTGGTTCAAGATTTAATTATCCTGAAATGTCATCTGTTAGCAATCCGACTACTGGAGTTCACAAAAAAACACAAAGAAAAAGACCAGACTGTCAAGGTCCAAAACCGACGATGGAGCGTCTCCTAAGCCAATCATCGGTACTCAGTGAGGTGCTTTCGTAGCCCCTGATACCCGCTGCTTTTGAGTCGCAGGCCTCTACCGAGACCCATTCGGAGTCCGGTATGCAGCGAGTTTCCCGGAGTATTGAACCCTTGGATGGGTCCTGAGCCGCTTGAGCAGGCACCGGCTTCTGAGGGTGTTTTCAGGCCTCAACATTTTTATGTTAAACTGACGCCAGCCTCAAAAAACAAGGTCAAAAACATCATCTATGTCTAAAAAAAAACGATGCATGAGCCACGTGCTCAGGCCCCTAAGCCTAAAAAAAGGATGATCAAAATGGCTGAGGATTTAATTACCTTGATCAGGGGTTCCCAACCCCCCCTGCTAAGAGGCCTAGGCAAGGCACCGATTATGAATCTTTCTGATTTCTCTTCTGATCAGGAATTTTCTATTCCACCCTTTGAGGACTCTGATGCAGAGGCATCAGTCCCATTTGCATCTCCTCCTGAGGATTACTCTTTTGGAGAGACTTTGCATACTTTAAGGGAACATTTTCAGTGGAAGAGTCCGGACTTCTCTGAATCAAAAAAGAGGCTTAGGGATTTCCTTCTTCCTCAGCATAGGCCTTTGGCAATACCTCCTGTATTAGACATTGTTGATATGTTTTCGGAATCAAGCATGGCTCTTGATTGCCTGCCTCCGGCTCCTAGTAAGCCAGACAGATATTACAGGGTTCCTGACTCCCACAAATTTATATTCAAATATCCTGCTGCTGATCCTGAGTCTATTTCTCAGGGTCCCAAGGGTGTAAAGGCCTCTACAGCCAAAAATCCTACGCCCTCTGACAGAGATTCCAGGGCGCTGGATAGATGGGGAAAGAAGGTTTATACGTCTGCAACCTTTGCAATCAGGACCTTAAACTGCCAGTTTCATATGCTTAAATATCAACAGCATGTTATGGGCTTACTGAAACAGAAAATGATGTTGATTTCTGATTGTGTGTAAAATAGAGTTACAGGAATTATTGCGTTCAGCAGAACAGGTTGGAAAGCATACTTTGCAATGTGGTTTTGATTCCTTGGAGGCCTCTTGTAGGGCCGCCGTTACTGGATCTGTGATTAAAAGGCATGCCTGGCTCAGAGCAAAATCTGCCTGATCATGTTAAGGCTAAATTATTGGATGCCCCTTTGCAGCATGGTACTCTGGTAATAAGGCCGAAGAGGTTTTAAAGAAAATGGAAGACAAAGCTAAATCTATGCAAACTGTAAAAGATTTCTTGCAAGTGCAGTCACCCAGGTTCAGTAGACACTGGCCTACTAAAAATTGGTCCTTTCCTGTGTCCAACAGAGCCACTCAACGGAAATCGGCGCTCAAAAGGCTCCAGATACCAATCACAGGGTTCTTACAGGTCAAAGCAATGGGTGCTTCCACCTCCAAAACTGGAGCAAACAAAGCACAACCCTACAGTAAGCAGTCTCAATGACTTTCCTCTACCATCACCAAGCACTTAGCTTTTGGCAGCCCTCTTGGGGGGGAAAACTAGCACTTCAAACTAGCACTTCATGCTCAAAATTGGCAGTTAATTACCCAGGACAAGTGGGTATTAAACATAGTATCCCAGGGGTACAGATTTCATTTCCATACTTTGCCATTTCCAAACGGATGGCCGGATCTGCCACAAAACCAATGGGCAGAGGCCCAGAAACAAGTCATGTCCCTCATGGATATGGGGGCTATTCAACCGGTACCAGAAAAGGAAAAAGGACAAGGTTTTTATTCAAGACTTTTCCTGGTACCCAGAAAAGACAATTCATGGCGTCCAATACTGGACTTATCAATTTTGAACACGTTCCTGGACATTCCAAAATTCAAAATGCTGACTTTACAACAGCTACTGCCTATGCTAGGCAGGAATGCTTGGATGTTCATCGTGTTACAATGCTGCAGTCATCACACTTGGGTTATCCTGCCGTCAGGCGGTCCCGCAGTTAGCCCAAATTCCAAGGTCTTGGTCCGGCGTCGGTTGCTGTCGCTTCTTCCCTGACGTCAGTGCGCCAGGGGTATACAAGAGGCATCCGACGCCATTTTCTTCAGTCTTTCTTGCCACGCGGTGCCCGAAGCAGAAGCAGTTCGCAAGTGCTGGTACCAGTAATTGCATTCTGCAGACAAGGAAGCATTCAAATTTATCCGTATCTGGACGACTGTCTCATTCAAGCAGAAGACAAGGACACTCTCCTTCAACATCTGGCGTTTGTAAAAAGGCTTCTAGCATGCCTAGGGTATACCATAAACGAAAAGAAATCACAACTGGTACCCCCTCAAATAATTACATTCCTGGGTGCAAGCTTGAATACAACTGCCCAGATGTCTTACTTTATGCCAGACAAACAAAGGCAACTGACAAATGGCAACAAAAACCCAGTTATCTGCAGGACAAATTCTACAGGCTTTGGGGTTTGTGGCATCCTGATTCTTCTAATTCCATATGCAAGACTGCATATGAGGAAACTTCAATGGTACCTAAAAAGTTTTTGGAGTCAACATTGTCACAGTCTGGAAACAATGATTCCTCTCATTCCCTGCCTACAACAGGAGTTTCTTTGTTGGGCAGAGACATGTCACCAAAACAAGGGACTCTCATTCACTCCACCCCCTGCCACCCAAACCCTAACTACAGATGCATCAGACTATGCTTGGGGGGCCCACCTGGCGGGGAGATGCATTCAGGGCAAATGGAGCCCAAACCAAATGCATCTGCATATCAACCAGAAAGAGATGCTAGCTGTTCAGAATGCTCTGACAGCCTTCAAGGACTTCACTTCATCCAGGACAACTACTGATCAAGACGGACAACACCACAGTTATGTGGTACATAAACAATCAGTGGGGGGTACACATTCCTACCCCCTTTGCAGACTAGCCATGGCCTTGTGGAAAACAGCCTTGACTTACCAAATACATCTTCAAGCCCTGCTAGGAAAACAAAATACTCTGGCAGACTACCTAAGCAGAAATCTTATGTGGACCCGCACAAATGGAAACTGGATCCACAAATCTTCAGTATGTTAACACAGAAATGGGGGAGCCCAGACATAGATCTATTTTCCTCTCCCCAAAAGTATCAGTTGGACAAATTCTGCACAAGAACTCATCACAAAAAAGCATGGAAAGTGGGTGCCCTATCCTTCATCTGAAAAAACCTATCAGTCTATGCCTTTCCCCCTCTGCCTCTACTCTCCAAGGTCTTACTAAAAGTCAGGCAGGAAAAAACAAAAATGATCCTAGTCGCTCCGGACTGGCCTCGCCAGCACTGGTACCCACTTCTAAGGAATATGTCTCAACTTCCTCCATGGTACTTGCCTCAAATACCTCCTCTACTGTCTCAGCAGAACAATCACATTCTGCACACTTAGCTCCAAACTCTGAATCTTGCAGCATGGCTGATTAATTATTCAAACAACACTTCTCAGTAAATCTGTGATGGATGTCATTTTGGAAGCCAGAAGGCCTACGACTAGAAAATCTTATGCTGATAAATGGAAGAGATTCTATGCTTGGAACCAAGCACAAGGAGCAGACACACAGCAAAGCCCAATATTCCTCAGATTTTACAATATTTGACTGAGATGCTTGACAAGGGCCTATCCTTTTCTTCAATAAAAATCCATGCCTCTGCCATCTCTGCTCATTACAACACAGAGCCTCCCCTCTTTTCTCATCCTCTGCATAAACAGTATCTTAGAGGGACCAAAAATTTAAGGCCTCCCAGAAGATCACCAACTCCTGCATGGGACCTCAATTTTGTGCTGGAAAAACTCACCCTGCCTCCTTTTAAACCAGCAGCTACTGCAGATATAAATTTTCTATCTTGGAAAACAGCTTTTCTCTTGACAGTCACTTCAGCAAGAAGGGTTTCAGAACTACAGGCTCTCATGGCATTGGAGCCTTTTATTATATTTTACCCGGACAGGGTGTCCCTCAGGACCAATCCTTCATTAATTTATGCCTAAGGTGGTATCCAGTGTGGCCCTTAACCTGACCATTCACCTGCCAACATTTTACCCAAATCTGCAGAACAAGAGGGAGCGGATTCTGCATTCATTGGACGTACACAGACAACTAAGATTCTACTTAAATAGGACCAAATCTCTAAGAAAGTCTGAGCAACTACTGGTAGCATTTGCTGCAGGGTCAGAGGGGAAGGCTATATAAAAGCAGACTATTTCTAAGTGGATAAGCCACTGCATTTGTTTCTGCTACTTGTACCATGGTATACCTGTGCCCAAGGGGATCAGATCACATTCCACCAGGGCTGCCTCTACTTCAGCAGCTTTTCTCAGAGGGTTTCCAACCAAAGACATTCTAGAAGCTTCTACTTGGAGCTCTGCCCACACCTTCACAAAGCATTATCATTTGCCTCTCTTCTCCAAATCCAGGGCAGGCTTTGCCACTGCAGTTCTGCAGGGCCTTATAGCCGCTCCTAATGCTGTTTAGTTCCATCCTCCCGTCCATAGCTTTGGGATTCTACCCAAATGTAATGACTGCAACAGTGAAACACGAAGAACATAGTACAGTTGTGTACACTTGCCATAAATGTAGATGTTAGAGTGTATTCACTGTTGCAGTCCGGATTACCCACCTGCCGTCCCCCTTTCTATACCTTTTCTTTCCTTCACTATACACTAAAGCCTTTGTGGTGTATTTGCTTTTAGATGAAGGTAAAGTTTATGTTGCTAAAAGTTCATTTATTTTTATATATGTTTATATATTTTTGCTCCCCATTTGGGGGGCACCTGACATCTGGGGCAAGAAAAACTGAATAAAATGGCATCAGCTGCATGTTTTATACCCCTGACGACCTGACGTCATGGAAGAGGAGACCGCAACCGACGCAGGACCCAAGACTTTGTTATTCAGGCCGACTGAGGGCTTCCTGCCAGCAGATTGCCCAAATGTAATGACTGCAACAGTGAATACACTCTAATATCTACATTTATGGTTAGTGTACACAACTGTACTTTTCAGCCAAAGCTGTACTACTTTAATCTATATCCTTTTAGGTTCTCTTAAGGTGTTATTCATTGTCTGCTGAGGGCAGTGAACTCTATCTGAGGTTCTCTTAAGTTGGCAGGGCATTTATTGGTAAAGAGAGGAATTTAAGAGTTGAAGCGGCTGAGATGGATCCAAGACTCATCAGTTGAGGAATAATGAGAATGGACAACACAAATGTGACATCATGGTGAGTACATAACTTATTTTTGCTTTCTTACTTCCAATTCTGGGGTCAGTATGAGTTACTGAATCCATTCATCGTACTGCTGAACAGTTCAAAGCTGGAGGTATCCCCTGTGTTTGTTTTTTTGGGGACTCTTATGGTTCATAGGTAGGTACTAGGTTATTGGCCCTAGGGCCTATATAAGCCTAGCATACATGGCACCTTGTAGTGATATAAAATACTTTAATAAAAGTATTAGGTTCTTTGAAACACAGACCGGTTTCAGCAAATACAATAATCAGAGCCTTCTTCAGTGTGTGAAGAAGGCTCATTGTATCTGCCGAAACCGGTCTGTGTTTCAAAGAACCTAATACTTTAAAAGTATTTTATATCACTACAAGGTGCCTTGTGTGCTGGTCCTCTTTTGTTTTGTTTTGTATACTGCTTCCTTTGGGACCTTGCAGCTGCCGTACTCGCAGAGGTTGCATCACTTGTGGTTTCCTATATAAGCCTAGCCAAAAAGGTACCCTGGCTTTTGCCACCCAAGAAAATTATTTTCGTGTGCCCCTGTTGAGCCCTAATGAAATGACAAGAGACTTGAACGTAAACAGGGTTGCACACAAAGGATCTGAATTCACCTACTCTGGCTTTGGGCATTTCTTTGGAGTGGTACTGACTGGAATTCACCCCCAACTGGTATCATTCAAGTTCTCTCTAGTAGATATTGCAGATGCATTTTTAAAATGTTTATTGCCTTAAAGAGCACATTATCATTGAGTGCTTCTTTTGAAGTTCCCTTTGTTAGACGTTTGTGTTAAGTTAAACTGGTTGATATTTTCTACATTACTTGATTTAAAATATGGTGGTGTATCTGCATTATTTCTTGATTTGCAAAAATCTTCTTGGTGGCGTGAGGAAACACTAGTGAACTCTGTGGAATCCTCTATGGTAGAGTGGTGGTTCACCTGTGGGAAACCATGGTCATGACTGTGTGAAAAGGCTTGCCTGCTGTTAACTGTCTGAATTTACAGGCTTTTTAGCTGGACTTCAAAGCTGGGAAGGACATTCTGTGGCCATAACCTCTCATCTGGTCATTCAGCTGAGATGTAAGTGATACATCCCAGCAGGCTGATAGTGAATGCACTCTCTAACTCCTTTTATAGGGCCATCTTAATTTACTGATGAGCTTCAGGTAGGTGTTTTTTTCTGGTTGCTTTTCATACTGAAAAGATGAGACTGTCAATGTGGACATATTAAGTCACAGTGTGGGTCCACTTCTTGTGTGGTGCTACATTATAGGCGTGTCCAGGTCTACTTTCAGAGGTCAGCCTCTTCCTAGTGAAAACTGGTTTATTTTCTGAAGAGCACCCTTCTCGTATTCTCTCCTCACTAGTGCAACAAGGTAGTAAGTAGTAGCTTCGTACTTGGCACTTGAGGGGGGGGGGGGGGAGGGTTTAACACTTTTTTCCGATCCTGCTTTCTTTTGTCATCTACCCATTTAGCTCAAGGTGGAGCCCGAGGCTTTATTTTGATTTTGCTGTACTGACTCCATATGGCTTGATTTCAGGCTCTTTGTGGCTGTCCTTTGCATAGGACCACTGCATTTTGAGTGCAGAACACTCACATTGGAGGCCTGAATTTACATCGGTAAGTAAGCAAAACTTGCTGGAGGCATAGGTTTCTAACGCTTATAGCGTATTTCCAGCCTTTGGCTACCCAAGGCTAGTCATGATTGGACGGTTAGACAAATTCACATCAGTTATGTTTGACTCTGATCAATTTACAAGGTAAACACTATTAAGTGCTTGAAAAATCTAGCAAGAACTTCAGTGTTTATATAAAAAATAATAATAAAAAAAAATATATATATATTTTATATATATATATATATATATATATATATATATATATATATATATATATAAATAATTTTTTTTTCCTAAGCTAGTTTCCTGCCTTTCCTATAAGTTGTCTAGTCCAGATACAGATTTGCTGCATCCAGGACTTGTTTGTAAGCCTCTGAGCCCCCACGTCTTTCTGTGTTGGAGGGAAGCCTTCTAGCTTAATTTTGTTTCTTAGAACTAGCCAATGTTCTAGTTTCAGCACTCAAATCTGTTTCTTTGAGCTCAGCACTTGTTCAGAACTCATTGTAAGCTCTAAATAAGCTACAAATTACTACAACACTCAACTTTCCTCACTTGTCTAGAGGAAAACAGTTTTTAGTACTTAATAAATTAGCACCTATCCAGGCATGTCTAAGGGGCATCTCCCGGTGTTTTCTCCTGTCTACCTGATGAATCTGGGCATCTTGGGGCATTGAAGCAATTGCCTCATGTACACATACAACCCTATCCTCCTACCACCCAACACTACAGCCTGTGAGAGATGCATTTATATAACCAAATTGGAAGCAAAGCTCTCTTCACCCAAGACTGGACTAGACAGTCAAGAGGAGAAGGTAAACACTTGCACCACACTACACTCATCACATATTCCCTCAAAACCTACACCACCAAAACACACACCTACATTCACGGAGGCTCTCAAAAAAAAAAAAAAAAAAAAAAAAATCTACCCAAGCAACAGGGACCTACAAAACAGAAACGCAAGCAACCTCCACCCCAACGCAACCCAAATGAAACACAGCCCACAAACTCAAGTGTGCCACTCAACCACAGCCCATAAGGCATAACAACGTACCCAGCACTCTTGGTCATAGGTGTCTCTATAGTCAGGCATACTGATCCACTCACCAGGCTAAACAAGGAGAAAGTTACGGTCATCTGCCTGTCAGGTGCCAGGATCTGCCACATAATGCATGCACTCGGGTCACTCCACAGCATATACAAATATGACTCTGTCATCGTCCATGTTGGTGTGAATGACCTGAGACGTAACTCCCTGGACTACATGAAAAGAGACATGGAGGAGCTTTCTGATTTGTAGCCTAGGCAGGTATGACCCTAGCCCTAAGTAGCATCCTGCCATCACCCAGAATGATACCACAGTACAAGGACAAAATGATTGACTTCAACAATTGGCTAAGCTTCTGGTGTCATTCTAAGGGGATCCAGTATTTGTCTGCCTGGGATGACATGATTGATAAACCACAATGCTTTGCCAAAGATGGCCTGCACCTGTCGCCCTTGGGATTCCGGATACTGGCCGAGACCCTTGCCACCCCTATAGTGCCTTTTTTAGGCAAGATTGAAATGACAAATTCACCACCGTAACCGGTACAAGCAAGCAAAATCTGAGGGTAATGCTACTTAATGCTAGAAGTCTAAACCTCAAAATGCACTCACTCGAGGCACTCCTTAAAATGGAGAACATTGACATCTGTGTAGTGACAGAGACCTGGTTCAAGGCTGCAGAGAGCACCCCTGCATTACCAGGCTATAATTCATACCACACCTTTCGGCCACCTAACCTGTACCGAAGCACTAAAGGCGAAGGCATGTCCATATTCATTAAGGATATCCACACCTCCAGGCTAGTTGCTCAGCATAATGCATCTGAGATTATCCAAGTGTAACTAACTCTGGGCAAGACCGCAATGCAAATTGTAGCTTGTTACAGATCCCCCACCATGCCCCAGGATTCCCACTCCTCATTGCTTGATGCACTGGAAAAATTAGGGTACAACTTAGCCTAATAATGGGCGATTTCAACTACCCCACCATTAACTGGGAAAACTACTCATGTACCAACTCTTGTGCTCAATGTTTTCTGGAATTCATAAATTCCAATGCCTTGGATCAACTTATCCACACCCCCACCATGGGCAGCAGTATCCTAGACCTTTTCATTACCAGCATGCCTGAGGGAACCGGTGTTCCACACCAGAGGTCAATTCCTCGTTGGTCAGATCCGACCACAACCAAATCACCCTAGACATCCACATCACACCCCCACCCCCCATTAGGGGAACCACCGTAAAAAATTTCTCCAAAGCCATCTTCACGCTTCTTAAGACAGAAGTGGAAAACTTCACGACACCCATGCTGATGGACAGTAGAGGTATCCCTGCTGAATCCCATACAATTGCACTTTATAAGCACTTACATGAGTGCATGGATCGTGCAGTCCCTAACAGAACCAAGATGCTATCCTCCAAAAAAAGGAAGCCAATCTGGTTGTCCCCTGCTATAAACAAACTCTACAACAGAAGAAAGAAACGGTTTCAAAAAGAGTAAAATCCCATGATTGGAGGACCTCCATGGTCAGCGTTGGTAAGAAGCGGAGATCCCTCATAAAATCCTCCAAAGCTAGTTACGAAAACAAAATCGCCACTGATTCTAAAGACAACCACAAAGCATTCTATAGCTATGTCAAGAATCTCAATGGCAACACTCAGATCTGCTCTGAGTTACAGCACAATGGCACTAAATATACAGAACCAAGTGATATTACCAACATCCTGACAGATAGGTTCAGTGCTAACTTTACCCCTCTCTCATCCCCTAAAGGGCCCATGTCTATACTGGAAGAATGCAAAGTACCTGTAATCACGGCTGTACAGGTAAAAAAAAAAAAAAAAAAAAACCTCTCCAAAGCCAAGAACACAGCATCCATGGGACCTGACAACATACCAGGCTGCGTTCTACAGAACGGACTGGCACCCCACCTAAGTACCATGTTCAATCATAGCCTCACCTCAGGCTTTGTGCCCACTGAATGGTGCACAGCAACGGTTATCCCACTCCACAAAGGGGTAGCCACCATGGCCCCCAGGAGCTACCGCCCCATTAGCCTGACTAGCTTGATCTGCAAGGCTGTGGAGCGTATCATCATGGAACTTATAAACACTGACATTAGTAATCTCCAAACTCTGGACCCTACCCAGTTAGGGTTTGTAAAAGGCAGATCACATCTCCTAAACCTGATAGACTACTTTGAAGTGGTCACCAAAGCCGTAGATGATGGTAAGGTGGTACACACAGCCTATCTTGATCTCGCCAAGGCTTTCAACACCATCCCCCACTCTGGAATTATAGACAAACTCACTAAACTAGTTCTAAATCCCTATGTCACAAGATGGATTGCCAGTTGGCTCACTGACAAGAACCCACACCGTCAAAGTAGCAGACTCTAAATCCAACTTCAGACCAGTGACAAGTGGAGTACCACAGGGTTCAGTCCTAGGTCCTCACCTGTTTGGTTTTTACTTCTCTGAAGTAGAGGCTAACACAGAAGGTCTTTGGCTTACAAAGTTCGCAGATGACTGCAAACTAGGAGCCATAATCAAAACTCCTAACTATGTGGACATCCTACAAAAGGGCCTCACTGAGAGAGATGCCTGGTGTCAAAGCCATGGCCTCATGCTCAATGCCAAAAAGTGCATAGTCATCCCTTTTGGTAAAAAAAAAACTCTCTACCCATGAGCTACCACATAGGTGGTAGTCTACTTAACACCGAAAGTGTGATAAGAGACCTTGGGACACCGGTGGACAGTAGTCTCTCCTTTGATAATCACTTTGCCACAGTAGTCAGGAAATCCTTCTACGTGGCACACCTCATCACAAAAGGTTTCTCATCCAGGAAAAAGGTCATTGTTCCCCTCTACTCATCACTCATTAGACCCATTATAGAGTACAATGCCCCTTTTGGTATGTACCTCACAAGACATCTACAACAACTGGAAAGGCCACAGAAATACCTCACAAAGGGGATTACCGGCCTCGAACAGATGCCCTACGCAGACTGTCTCAAAAAACTCCAGCTTTACTCTGTCGCATATCGCCTACTGAGAGGTGATCTCTACCTAACATGCAAAGCTATGTCAAACCCAGAGCTCATGGACATGCTCCACGTAAAGAAATCCCAATCCCTCTGAGCTACACTCTCTAGGGACCTAAACCTTATCACCACAATAAACAGAACATGCTGGAGGGATAGATTCCTGTCCCAGAGACTTCCCATATTCGAACAAACTACCTGTCTATATGAAACCAAGCTCCTCATTAGCACTCTTCAAGAAAAATCTTGATGATTGGATGGGAGATGGGAAATTCACCCTGGGGATCACTTCTGTGGCTCTGCTTGACAGGGGCACTGGAAAATAATTTTCTTGTGTGGCAAACGCCAGGGTACCATTTGGCTAGGCTTATATAGGCCTTAAGGCCAATAGCCTGGTACTTACCTATGAACCTGTGTCTGCTTGAAGTCTAGGCATCTTATGATTCCCAGGAATATGTATCTTGTAGTGTTCCTGTTTTCATGTGCCATATGTGTTTGGTGACTTCCTTTGTTTGACGGCCTGAATCTTTGTTGCTGCCTTGAGAACTCTAGAGTGGGGACAGTTCCTCTACTTTTTAAGTCATTCCCCAGAACATGTGTACATGCTGTGAAAGCTGCAGATAGTTATTTGGATCCTCTACATCTCTTTCTCTTTCCTGTGTCATTTGCAAGCAATGTGTATGTTTGTGCTTTGTCACCACATCCAATGCCTTATTTTATTACTTTGGTTTTAGGTTAGCCTTATTTTAATGACCTGCATCTTTGTCTAGACCCTACTTCTGGCACCTTGTGGCTTCTTATCTTGAGGTCAGAATAATAGATCAAGGCAGATTGAGGTATGGCTTCCTGGGCTTCTCCATGCTTGCACTGGTTAGGCTTTCTTGGAGGATAGAACTAGTTCAGTAGTTTGTTGTGATTACCCCTCCTTTGGAGGGCTGTTTATGTGGTGGGAGTGGGACACATGGCCTTGGTGTATAATTCTGTTTGTATTTTGGCACTTCTGAAATGCATCACCTCCTTGTGGTTGGAGGTATTGGCTCTATGTTGCTACTAGGTGGTTCAGTCAGTCTGTTCATTCACTTGTTGGTTGGGAGGTTTCCAGGCAGTCAACCCATAGCATAGTACCAATTAAGTAGGGAGTAATTGATTCAGGAGTCCTCGGTATGTTATATTTGAAAGGGCCTTCTTATAGCTCTTTCTTTCTCTCTCTCCCTGTTGCTGGTGAGATTTCTCAGCTTTATTTAGAAGCCATTTATTCTTTTGAGTGTCCAAGCTTACACTTTTATAGCCTTGTTTCATACTTTCAGGGTTATTCCCTTTGTTCATTGTGGTATCCAAGACTGGTCAAGTGCTTTTCTTAAAATGTTTTACTTAAAAATGCGTAAGAGTATGGATTTCCTGTGTGTGTGTGTGTGTGTGTGTGTGTGTGTGTGTGTGTGTGTGTGTGTGTGTGTGTGCAGCAAAGGTGCAAAGTTGCCAAGAATGGGAGCTTATCACAGAAAGGAAAAGTGCTGCTGAGAAGACTTCTGTTACAGTGGACCTACAAGTACATTCATCTCAGAGGACTCTCTTGAGGATTAAGAGGCAGGTAGTATAATTTCATTGAGATTTATGGTTTGACTTGTTTGAGCTATGTTTTATATGTTGCTTTTTATTCATCTGTAAAGCATGTCTTAAAATGACCGTATATGGGTTAGATACATTAAAGTTGCTAGAATATTCTGTTGAAGATGATATAGAAGCTCATTTCAGACAGCGTAAAAGAAAAGGTGCTCTTTCATTTATTCATCATGCTAACATTTAGTAACACTACAGAAAAGTATTATAACCTATTTGCTCTTTTGTAGAACCACTGGTAAAGACAAAAGATAGCCCTTCTGTGGATACGTCACAACTGGATACATCACAACAGTACCACTCTAGCCCTGGTTAGTATCACGGTCAATATTTTTTCTGGTACAGTAATGTTAATCCTGTTGTTTTACTTGCGGCAGCAGTGTGATGGAATTTGGGTGGGGTAAGATTAAAATTAGACAGCAGTATAGTATGTAGGCTGTTTTTGGTTAGTGATGTTGGCTATTTATGTCTAATCTTTGTTGTGATTAGCAGAATAATTTTGGAAAAGATGAGGTATGGAATGCAAGCCAAAAGTGGACAAAAAAAAAACACATTGCAAAAAAGTGCCAAAAAAAAAACAAAATAAAGGATATAAAGATCATGACCAAAAGAAACATCTACCAGCTGTACAGAAAGTGAAGTCACACACAGCATGGCTTTACTAGTACCTCATGAAAGTCTTGTAGTAACATTTCAGGAAACTTTTAACTGTTTGGGGTTACAGTTCATTGTATCCCTTTGGGCCTGCAGCCATCTTTGATAACATCAAAAGATACTCGTGTACAACACAGAGCCCATGCATTTCCATTTCCATTTTGCAGTGCAAACTGGTAAATGTTTCATTCAAGTTGATAACCAGAATTTTTTTCTAAGTTTGCACATGGTGGAACTGCAAAACTTCAACCAGGGCTCATCAGCGGTATTTTCCCTGTTTTGTGCTTGTTAGGTACAAAACCATAATAGAAGACCATTGATGGCCTTCCAGTTCACTGTTGCAGTATTCCTAGTCTGGAAATTGGACGCCCTCTCCGTTTTATGGAAGGAGATGTTTCTTTATGCCTTCCCTCCTCTTACTCTCATTCCAGAAGTCCTGTTCAAGATGAAACAGGTTGCTCCCAAAGTCTTGCTGGTGGATCCCTTTTGGCCCTGACAGCATTGGTTCCGTCTTCTTCTGCGTTTAGCCAAGGGCAGTCATCACAAGTTACCTCACAGGGTGGACCTGCTTGCACAAGACAAGGAATCTCTAATCCATCCCTACCTGTCCACTCTTGATCTGACACTGTGGGTGATGGGATTTTAATTTTCATGTAGACACCTTTTTTCTGAAGGCATGCTTAGGGTCCTGCAGGAGGGCAGGAAAATCCTACTTATCCAAATTGAAGAGGTTTTCTTTTTGGTGTCTTTCTTGTAACCTGGATCCACTTTCTGTGGATGTCCCTTTGGTTCTGTCTTATCTGTGTGTATTGCTGAATGCTGGTTTGACATATTTTATTGAGGCCCACTTAGCTATTTCTGCTTGTCTGCTTCTAGCACACCTTTAGCTTCTAGATTTGAGGCTAAGCAATTTCTTAAAGGTGTCCTTCTTAGTAGACCTCCCTGGAAGCCTGCCCCTCTTTCCTGGGACCGTAATTTTGTTTTGGAGAAATTGACTTGGGCTTCTTTTGAGCCTGCTGCTTCAGCTTCCTTACAGCATTGTTCTTGAAAGACTGTTCTTTTGCTAGCCCTTACTTCTGCCAGGTGGGTGTTTGAGCTTCAAGCCGTTCATACTAATCTTTCTTTTTTCCCAAAATGGTGAATGAGTTGTCTCTTAATCGGTCTATTTACCCACTTTTTTCCCTTCTCCACAGTCTGCTTGTGAGAAGGTTTTTTACAGTTTGGATGTGCATAGACAACCCTTATTTTATTTGGATAAGAGCAAAGTTTTTCGCAAATGTGATCAGCTTTTTGTTACTTCTTATCATAGCTCTTCGGGATTGCCTATTTCCAAGCAAACTATTTCTTGTATATCTAAAGCCATTTCTTTTTGTTATTTTTTTTCATGGCAAGAGACTTCCTTCTACTGTTAAGGCTCATTCTACTAGGGTTCTTCTGGTGCTTTTTTCAAGGGTTTAGATACTAACTTTATTCTTAAGGCAGCTACCTGGTCTTTTGGGCATACTTTTTACCAAGCACTATAAGTTGGATGTGATATCCAGGGCTAGAGCTGGTTTTGATAGGGCCATCCTTCAAGGGTTCCTAGATGTCTCTGCTAGCCCGTCCTCCTCCCTGTCTTCTTCTTCAGCTTTGCACTCTTCCTATTGTAAGGAATACTGCAACAGTGAAATGGAAGGACATAGAACAGTTGTGTAAAATCTAGATCTCCTTCTCTTCACTGTTGCAGTATTCATTTCCTTCCTCCTCCCCCTGTTTTTTTTCCTTTCTGGAAGTACCTGGTACCCTTCTAATTCCTAGACTGGCGTTCCTACTGCAGCTCTCATTTCTGAGCATGGTACATCCAAATGTCACCTTTATGCCCTACTCTGTCTTTGGGAAGCATACGTGTGACATACTATGTACCCTTAGCAGCCTAAAGATTTTGGTATACTGGCCGGACATCGGGCCGCCCTTGGCAGGGGATCCTATTGTAAGGAATACTGCAACAGTGAAGAGAAGGACATGTGTCTGTGTGTGTGTCTGTGTGTGTGTCTGTGTGTGTGTGTCTGTGTGTGTGTGTCTGTGTGTGTGTGTGTCTGTGTGTGTGTGTGTGTGTGTGTGTCTGTGTGTGTGTGTCTGTGTGTGTGTGTCTGTGTGTGTGTGTGTCTGTGTGTGTGTGTGTCTGTGTGTGTGTGTCTGTGTGTGTGTGTGTCTGTGTGTGTGTGTGTCTGTGTGTGTGTGTCTGTGTGTGTGTCTGCATCTTTTTGTCCCCTTCTTTGTGCGCCAAAAGTTTTGTTTCATTTTGAAACATTTTTGTTTTTTTATTACAGAATAATTGACATAACAGTGCTACAAAAGCCATTGTGTTGTTTTTTTCCTTTAGAAGATGAACTTGCCTTGTTTGCTGGATAAAAAAAAATGTAAATATCCTCATATTTTTGGTTCTTCCTTCCAGCTTAAAATGTTTCTGTTGACTGATAGAAATTGGCACCTCAGATGGAATTTTTTTTATCAATTATTTTTTTCTTCATTTTACATGACTGATGATAGTGAATAATATAAGCAGTGGATATGATATCTGGGCAGCAACAAAATAAACAGTAGGATAGCCAGAAGATAACATTTGGTAATAGCTGCAAATCAACAAACAGTGTAGCAGTCATCCCAAGTAATGATGAAGTAAGAGATTAACTCTGAATGATTGCAGGATATCAGGATTACAGACTTTTCTACCACCTCTTTGGAATTCCCCCTGTTTAGTACGTAAGGAAACTTTAAGTCATAGTCAACAAAAAAAAAAGTTATACATGCCTTTGAAGTGCATTTTTTTATTATCTCAAATGGAAAATCTTGTTTCTTTGTATTCTGCACACCTGTAACGTTCATAAAATGTTTGCCACTTATGTCAGCACTGAAAAGAAAAATGTGTGTGTCTTTCCTTCACACTTTTGCAGTTGCCCTATACAAACCCAAATTTATGTCAGTACTTTGTGTCTATTATGCTGATTTTTGGCATTGGTTCAGGTGCTTGTTCCTCCTAGCAGCAGTCTGAGCTCTGATGTATCCCAGAAAGCAGCCTCTCGCTCACTGCTTGCGTCTGATTGTGGACATTAGACATCATGCATTCAGCCATGCTTGTACTTTGCCTTCATATGACAGCTGTACTCATGGTTTTTAGTTTCATTCAGACAAACTGGTCATAGAAAAGTACATCTCTGGTGTTTACCTAATCAGACAAATATCTCTGTGACCAGTTGATTGAAAACACACCACAATAAACAGAACATGCTGGAGGGATAGATTCCTGTCCCAGAGACTTCCCATACACTGGAACAAACTACCTATCTATATCAAACAAAGCTCCTCATTAGCACTGTTCAAGAAAAATCTTGATGATTGGATGGGAGATAGGAAATTCACCCCGGGGATCACTTCTGTGGCTCTGCTCGACAGTGGCACAGGAAGATAATTTTCTTGGGTGGCGAAAGCCAGGGTACCTTTGGCTAGGCTTATATAGGCCCTAGGGCCAATAGCCTAGTACCTACCTATGAACTTTGGGAGAATTGTGTCTGTGCATTAAATCCTGACATGGTGTTCTGGCAGACTTTCAGTAGTACTCTTGGACATACCCACATTGGTGTCATATTTTGTTTTTGGCTTCACTCTTACCTGACTGACAAGCATTATGATCATTTCTTTTGCCACATGAAATTTTTAAATCACTTGGCAGCATTTTATCTTGAAATGTGTCTCATGTTTCTGTTTTGTATGTTAACTTGCACTATTGAATTGCTAACCTATTGTCATCCCTTTATGTAGTTCTATTTTTTTTTTTTTTTTTGTGCATTTGGCTTTTTTCCTTTAGGTGTAATAAAAGTGCATAGTGTCAGCTATGTTTTGCATGTAGAAAATTAGCATATGTGTTGCAATGGCAATGAAACCACAATGCAAATAAGCAGCTGCTTTTCTAAATAAGTTGTTTGGCTTACCTTGAATACTTTGCTGGTGTATGTAAATCATTACCCAATACCTGCCTTGACATCATTATGTGGACATGGTCAAAGAGAAAAACTGAATAGACTGTGAAACTAAAATGTCAAAGAAGACACTATAGATTTTTTTTTTTCAAAATCAGTTATAGCTGTAATACTAGGAGTGTAACTGGAAATTAGTTGTAAAACAAAAATTTTGGAAAGAGAAGCAGTGCACATTTAATAAAATATACTTTGCAGAGTATGTCTGCATCAGTTCATTTTTGCCATGCATTATTTGTAGTTTAGGATGAAATTCCGATTTTTTTACGGTACTGTTTAACTTTGATATCCTAATTTGGCTGTTGCCTTTATGAACTGTTTACTGTTGATTGCCACTGGTTTTGAATTTCTTGTTCTAATGAATTCATATAATTTCACAATTTACATGCTTTGAATTTCTGTAGAGCAGTAGCATTTTAAGTTTAGGTTCTTTCTTCCTTGACCTGCACTTGGTCTCTGGGTTACTATTAAGAAGTACTAAATTTGTCATGAGTTGCAGGTAGTGCAAGTGTGAAATGCTCAGTTTAATAGTTTTCTCCTTCAACGTACATTACTGTAAACGTTTACATTAAGTACTAGTCTTAACACTCAACTGTCTGCAATGTTGCCTCTATTGGTCTTTCTTGAGCCCCCACCCAACTATCCTTTACTATTGGGAACTAATCTTTGCGTTATTGTAAAATATGAATCTGTTCTTCTAACATATTGTGATAATCAAGACAGATATACAAAACAGGACTTGTCCTGTCATTGAATCCTTTTCACCTTGCTGCTTCTGTTCAGACAGTTTTCACTTTATTTTGAGCTTGCCTCCATATATGGTCCATTTTCATATGTTAGCTCTAAAATGGACATTTTACTTCCAGTGTCTGCAAAGTCTCAATTTCTTCTTTGATGTTTTCCTTATTGCCACCACTATGTAAATTTGTCTGATTTGATGCATCATAACCTGCACCGTGGAGAATGGTTTCAATGTTCCTATCTACCCTGTTGTAGTTCTTCTCATTGAATGCATTTCTGCAGAACTCTAGGGCCCACAGTAGATGTTCCGTGATGTAAGGATGCTGAAAAAAGTGTCAGTGTCGATCTTTGTAGCATAACCTAAAACATTTTAAAGATTTCACATTTCCTTACAGTGACAATTTGATGGATCCTGCAGCCCATGCAATTAACCAGTTTCTTTTTCTGTAAGAGTTGTAGCCCTTTGCTAACTTAATTGGTAACGGTAGCCTGTTCTGTTCATTGGTTACTTTCAGAAAAACTGACTTTTTCATTTTATCTCCTTTGACTGAATGCTATGCTTCTTATCCTTAAAGGCCTTAAGGCTGTCTTCTAGAGCTTTGCTGTCTTCTAGTAAATTCAGGCAGTTTGATGACCATGTGTTACTTGAATAATTAACTGGCGATGAAAAGAATATACTGTTACTGCCTTTAAAGTGACTAGATCAGGAACAGAGTTACTAGCCAGGACATCATCTTAACAACAGCCTACATGCTGAGGAATACACTTGAGAGAGATGTTCACTAGGTCTGACTTTTGGAACTTTGGTTTCAATGGTTGGTGTTAAGAACATTTTCTGTAGCTGGGGCACTATTGAGATGTGCCTGTTCGATATATAACAGAAGAGTATGTTTTCAGTGGATGTACAAAATCTTCAGTATATGTGTGTGTATATATATATATATATATATATATATATATATATATATATATATATATATATATATATATATATATGGGTCCACTTTGTAATTTCAAAATACTGAAATCCCAGATTTCAGTATTTCGAACTTACAAAGTCGAATACTCTCATTTCCGAAACCGGCAGAAGCACTAGTGGTTCATCAATGGGAGAAAGACTTCATATTCAATGACCCTAGGTTTAGGAACGTTACTTTATATAGGCGTTTTGTAGACAACATCTTGATTTTTTGGAATGGTGGCATAGATATGTTGCAGGAGTTCATATGTTATATGAACTCTACCACTACATTTTTTAGTTTTACTTATGAATATTCCACTGTAAGTGCAAATTTCCTGGATATTACTATCACAAAGGAGATGAATAACAGCTTAACTACCACTCTATATAAAAAATCTTGTTGGAAAAATAGCATTCTACATTATGATACTCTACATCCACGTTATGTATTTCGTAATATTGTAAAAGGACAAATGACCAGAATACTTAGACTCTGTAGTAATGAGCAGGATGCCATGGAATTAATAAAACACCAAACAGAATATTTTGTAGATAGGGGCTATCCTCCTGACTTTGTCAGCAGGGTAACAAATACTCTCCTTGCAACACCAACTTGTAAAAGAAGAGAAGGTCGCATCCCATATGCAAGAGAGAGCAAGAAGGGTATGGCATATGGGATCAAATATACCAATGATGTTGAGCAACTAACTAAGATCATTAAAGGTAATTGGAAGATACTGCTCCTGGATCCATTCTTGTCACAAATGGTTGGGAAGGAACCTATATTTAGATTTAATAACTGTCTAAATATTAAGAGGTTACTTTGTAAAGAAAAACTAGATGTTCCCCCTGCCGATATAAGAGCAAATTTTAAGACAGGTACCTATCCATGTAGTAGATGTTCATTATGCAAATACATCACTAAAACGCAAGGATTTGATATACCAGGTATAAATATGGTTTTTAAACCTACCTTCTATGCTACATGTGATACACATAATGTCATCTATTTGGCAACCTGCAATCTATGTAGTGCATACTATGTGGGGATGACATCACGTAGATTGAGGGATCGTATATACAATCATGTGTACGATATAAAAAAGAACAACGTTACAAATGCTTTAGCCATGCATTGTCATGATAGACATCAGCATAGTTTTAGTTTTCTGGTATTACAGGTTGTAAACGTTAATAAAAGAGAAGGGGATCTTATAGGAACCATTGAGATGTTTGAATTAAGATGGATATTAAGATTAAAGGCTCATATTGAACCAGGACTTAACTCAATGGTCAGTATTCGTCCTGTTCTCTTAGGGTCCTCGTAACATAATTTGCTGTAACTCACCTTCTTATTCAACCTTGCATATTAGTATTTTAACAACTCAGGTCAATATAGGAAGTTTATTTTTATAACAACCCTTTATATTATAGCTCATTCTCTGGTTTCCCTGCCTATGACCCAGGTTTTACATTGCTATATGCCAATGTCATTGTTGCACTACAAACAAGCATGATACCATTCATGTTTGATCTTAGCTTCAGGAATTTTGCTCACATTTTTATTATATATAGTTGTACATATTAATCTCAGCTTGACATAGATATACAACATCCAGTAGTTTAAATTACATCCATCGAAATATTTTTTATATGAATATAAATGGATAATCAAATAAGATATGAGCACTAATTAAATATGTATTTCATGTTTTGCCTTTATGTATGTTTAACATCTGAATCCTTGAATCTTGAACTGACTGATAATCGTTTTATTTTTATATGCACGATTAACTAGTCGATACTAGGCAATAAGCAGCATTTGCATTGTTTATATACGACCATCATATTATTCAGGTATGGTTCCGTAGCAATGGAACATTTTTAAATCCATGACGGTTTTGATTATTTTGCCGTTAAACATGAGGCATGGTTTTTAAAGCATAGGCAATATATTTTCCAGTCAGGTTAGTAAACACTAAATGTAGTATTGTTGTCAAAAGCTAATATCTTTTATTGGAATTCCTGACTGATATATTAGTATGTGACATATGACCTTAATAAAATACTATTTTTGGTTTGCAGCATATGCCGCTTAACGAATTTTGCTATTAACTAGTTGATGCTAGGCAATAAGCAGCACTTGCATTGTTTATATATGACCAAAATATTATCTGGGTATAGCTTCGTAGCAATGGAATATTTTTTCCCATGACGGTTTTGATTATTTTGCCGTTAAACATGAGGCACGGTTTTTAATGCATAGGCAATATACTTTCCAGTTAGGTTAGTAAACACTAAATATGAGTGTTTTTGTCAAAAGCTAATATCCTTCATTGGAATTCCTGACAGATAATTAGTATGTGACAAATGATCTTAACAAAATATTTTTGGTTCGCAGCATATGCGGCCTATTGAATTCTGTTATTAAAGCCTGTGGATAATATGGAGAGAAGTTTTAATATTGAAAACATATATATAACTTATGATATATATTTTATTAATGTTATTTTTATTGATGATGAATTATGCGTTTTCATATGCAAGGTACTTGTATGTTTGAGCTCTGATACTTGGTAGCTATCAAGAACCTTTGCTGCTTTAAATTTTGGAATTACTACAGTTTTAATTGTTTAATTATTATTCAATTGATTGTTTAATTGAAATCTGTCTTTGTATATAAGAGTGATTTTTTTCTGTTTAATTGTAACCTGATGAAGCGCACCTGAGTGTGCGTGAAAGCGCTCGTTCTACATTAAATATTTTTACTTTTCATGGTGGTTCCTTGCAGTTTATTTATCTTCAAACGAAATTCAAAGTACCGATATTTTGAATTTCTGCTTTCGGTGGTACAAAATGTGGATGTTTAGGTTTTATTTTGGTAAGTTTGTGTGTGTTACTATGTTGGTTAGGGGTTTAGTGTGTGTAGGTGTGTGTTGTGACTGTTGTGTGTGTTTGAGGGATAGTAAGATATGTGTGTGTGAGTTTCATTTGTGTTGCTGTTTGTGCGATCTCTGAGTTAGAATATACAAGTAGGGGGCGAAGCCTCCCATGTGGGGGGTGCAGGGGAGCTTGCCCCCCTGCTTATATGTAGTTTAGATTACTTTGATTGGGGGGGGGGGTTTGTGCATGTTTGTATGCGCTGTATATGTAGCGTGAGTACGGGATTTTGAATTTCACGGTTGTGTGTTTACGAGTTTGAGAGTTTTGGTTGGGTTTTCGGCTTTGTGGTTTCGGAATACTGAAATTCTGGATTTCTGTATTTCGAAATTACAAAGTAGACCCATATATATGTATATATAAAAAATCAAATAGAACACACTGTGAATTTGTAATTAAAATATATAATACCTGTAATTAAGAACAATAGATGATTATTAACAATCTATACAGTTTCAACTTTAGGGGATTTTACTTGATATCACACGGTAGATGTAAGTAAACAATATTGTATAATACTTGTCAGTAACTGGCCTAATGAAGCTGTTAAATTAGTTTAGTAGTGGTGGAAAAACTGGTAAATTATTCAGGCTAAATCTTTTATATGCTTTGATTTGCTGCTTTATTTGTGCTTATAAGTAAGCTGTCTTTCAAGTAGTATGTGGGCACCCATGTCAGTCTTGAAGGGAGACTGGCTGCAGGCACTGTGTGCTGTTTGTCTTTTGTTTGAATTCTAGATTGAGTTGCACTCTGAGAGGAATTGCTCACAGGCAGACCGTATTCAGATAAATTGCCACTTGCAGTAGTCTTTTTTGTCACCAGAAGACTGGCAGCTATGTTTTACTGCATTTTTAGATGGTCTGCTAACTGAATTCCTTTTACAACTGTAATTACTGTTCATCTGCTTCTTTTTTTCATTTTACTTGTTTGCTGCACTTGAAAAACACTAGTATAGACTAGGTTCAGGTTTTTGCTTAATCTAGTACTGTTTGTGACATTTGGAGCTTGTAAAACAGTTTATCCTTTGTGTAAAGCGGCCCCCTGTGCCATCTTGGGAGGAGGTTACAGTTTGGACTGATCTAGCTAGAGTTACTGTTGCAAGGCCCTGTTTAAGGTGTTTTGTTTGTATCATTTGAACTTTGGATGTTTCCTGTTTTTGTGCTTTAAAAAGCCTCTGTTTGAACCAGTCTGTGCTTGTTTGCTCAAAGCTGCAGTGAATTTAGGCCTTCTACCCTTGCTCTGCTGTTTTTCAAATACCTTCTGAGAGACTACAAAAGATAAGTGCTTATTTTAGCTGTTTTCTGCACTTTCTGATCAACTAAAATAATATTTGCTGCATATCTGTTTAAACAGTGCAGCTGTATTTTACTGCATTTTTAGACTGTCTGCTAAATGAATTACTCTTACAACTGTAATTAGTGTTCATCTGCTTGTTTTGTTCATTTTCTTTTTGTTTGCTGCAGTTTAAAACCACTAGCATAGACTAGGTTCAGTTTTTTGCTAAATCTAATATTGTTTGTACCCTTTGCAGCTTGTAAAACAGCTAATCCTTTGTCTGGAGAGGGCCCCCTGTGCCATCTTGGTAGGAAGTTACAGTTTGGACTGATCTAGCTAGAGTTACTGTTGCAAGGCTCTGGTTAACTCATTCACTCTGGAGCAGCTCAGAAAATGCTGCCTGCTTACTTCCACCATAGGAACAACAGTGCAGCCTAAGCTCATTTTCAGAAAATCCATTTCTAATAACATACAGAAAACAAATGTTCATAACTCTTTATAAGAGCTAGACTAAAAATGTAAGCGCGAAAGTTGTTCAGCAGACACTGACCTCTCCAACAGTGTAAATTTTGATAGTGCACATCAAAGTCGTCATTAAATATTTGGCAAGAAATGTTGATATTGTGCATATTTTTTACCTTTTTGGAAAAGCAAAGCACAATATCTTGGTCAGTGTACCATGTAGACCCATACAATTTGTATTGAATTTGTTAGTATGAATGTCAGCTTTAAAGTGATACCTTAACCATTACTGTGTGATGCTCCTTTATGGAGATATTCACAGAAATATGATTAATATAATATTTCTCATAATTGATAAAGCATAATATCTCATTACCTGTAACAGCCTACATATCAGTGTAGAAGTTGTGCATCTGATTGTTAGCTTTAAAATTATGCATTATTTGTGTGATCGCCATGCTCCCTTGCAAAGATATGGGCATAATAATGAGAAGTATTGGAAATGTATAATTTTCATAATCGTACAAGATTAAAGCTGTGATAATCTGTACATGTGTACAGACACAGTTCTTTTACCATGTTGTAAGCCGTAACACTGTCTTCAAAATGAGGTATTACTTGGCACACTGTCATGCTCCCTTGCAAAGTTATTTACCAAAATATGAAAAAAAATCATAATTTCCATAACCTAAGTCCGAAACGAGCTTTGATATCTGCACATGTGTATACCATACAGGCACAATTCTTTTACCATGTTGGAACCAACAATACTGTCTTCAAAATGAGGTATTACTTGGCACGTTCAGATGCTCCCTTGCAAAGTTATTTACCAAAATATGAAAACCATCATAAGTTCCATAACCTAAGTCTGAAACAAACTTTGATATCTGCACATGTGTACAGCATACAGACACCATTATTTTACCATGTTGGAACTATCAATACTGTCTTCAAAATGAGGTATTACTTACCACATTCAGATGCTCCCTTGCAAAGTTATTTAACAAAATATGAAAAAATCATAATTTCCATAACCAGAGTCCTAACAAAACTGATATCTATACATGTGTACAGCATTCAGAACCAGTTTTACCCTTTAGACCTATACGATTTTAAATGGTACACAATGTTAAGTTGTCAATCTCGCATTCATTCTTGCTGGATGGGTTCGGAGCCGAACCTCTGCTCCGACTCGGCTCATTACTAAAGCTCGAGAGCTATTTTTATCGTCTCGTGGCTATCCTATGTCCCATAATGCTAGGCATCATATACCCAGATCTCGTTTGCCGCTTCAGCTATGAGGTTGCGTTTTTCACCGACAGTAGGTCGTATTAAAAATTTTTTATATTTGCAGTTAGTTTTTGTAAATTTTCTCTTAGTAGTTTTTGTCCTAGTAGTGTTAGTAGTGTACCGACTAGTTTTCCCCTCCTTTTCCCGGTAGTTTCTTCTCTCTTTCCACCCTTAAGGTGGATAGGGCCTTCAGTCCTTTTCTTTAGTTGGTAGTTGGGGGATTCCCTTTGTGTGTGTGTGTGTGTGTGTGTGTGTGTGTGTGTGTGTGTGTGTGTGTGTGTGTGTGTGGAATATTGTTCCCTTCCCTATAGTGAAGTTTAAAGTAGTTGTTGTGTGGGTCTTTTCAAGAGTTTTTGCGTGTGTTTGTGCTTTGTGTGCTTGACTAGACGTTCTGTCCCGGTGCTGTGGTATCATGTCCATGGATACCAAGGTCTCAGGATTTAAGAAGTGTGACTCGTGCTGTCAGAAGATGTCTCTGACAGACGGTCACACTTGTGTATATTGCTTGGGCCCTCTGCACCTGCAGGGCTCTTGTTCTGTTTGCCATGCCTTCAGTCCAAGAGTCCTGCAGGAACGCAGAAACAAGCTCATCCTTAGGGGCTTGCTAAAGCCTGAAGGTTCTCCGAAGCCTCCGTCCGGTAGACCTTCTAAGCCCGCCAAACAGTCGGCTCCATGTCCGGAGCCGGTGCCGAGTGGACCTCCTATCTCGTCGGTTCCAGACGGAACCGATGCATCGAGGCCTCAGTCGGCTCCGACTTTAGTGTCGGAACAGTCTCCAAGCTGAAAACGTTCCCGATCTCCTTCCTTGGAGTCGGTGCGTTCGGCCCCATAGTCCCCTTTACTATCAGAGTGGAGCTATAGGTCTCACTCCTCTCGGTCTTCAAGGCTGTCGGATCACGACCTTGAGAGGGTAGTCAGTAGGCTCTTAGTCACAGGCGCTGGCCCAGATGTTGCATAGCCCTTATCAGACAGTAGCTACCCCAATGCCTGCTCCAATTCTCCTCCGACTCTTCCTTTGAGCTCTGAGCCGGAGGTCGTCGGGGTTAGCACCGTTGGGGCGTCGGAACCGATACCACTCTTATCGGCTCCTTCGTCTGCTCCGATCCCTTCCTTGGTTCCGTCCTTGGAGGGATCCGGGCGCCGAGACTCCCTCATCGGCTCCGAGGGGGCGAGTGGCATCGGACCCTTGTCTGTCCCCGTTCTCCCTCTCGGAGCCCCGATGCAGGTGAGTTCGGCCTCGGAGCCATCCCTCTCGGTGCCGGGGGGGAGCCCTTATCTCTTCAGAGTTGGGTCCCTCTTCCTGCCTGATAGGGGTGCCTTTGAGGTCATGAGGAGCGTGCTGGCTCCCATACCGGCGCAACGGTCGACCCCGTCGGCCCCTCCCCCTATGGTGCCTGCTTCGGCCTCTGCCTACCCTCCCGACCCAAAGTGTGGAGAACCAACGCTCCAGGTAGCCCCATTGGGCGTATCCTCCTCTTCCTAGGCCTCCCCGGATCCTGCAGGGGAGCCCTCTCAAAAGAGAACATGCAAGAGGAAGCATGTAGACTCCCCTGAGTCAGTCACACATCAGACACAGACCTGGATGAGTCTGAAGGGTCCCCAAGGTCCCCCTCTGAGGATGTCTCCTTTTCTGACATCCTGGAGATTCTCAAGCAGAGGGGGAACTGGTCTGCCCTCGACCCTTCCGAGGACGAGTTGGTGTACCTAGATGCATTTGGTTCTCCCCCTTCCACCTCCTGGATGTCTCCGCCTTTTGACCTACTCATGGATGTGGTGGCTCGAAAGGCGTGGACGGCTCCGGATATTATGGAACCAACTCCCCGGAGGCCTACAAAATTTATTACAGCCCGTTCTGATAGGCAGTTTCTAACTAAGGGCGTCCCTGTTGATGCCATGGTGGTGGCGGCGGCCACTAAGAAGAAGTTGGCTGACCCTTCAGTACCTGTCCATCCTCCTAATAAGAAATCTAGGACTATGGACAGGTATGGTAAGCGGATGTTTTCTTCAGCGACCTTTGCCATGCGGTCACTGAATTATTTGTGCCATTTCACCCGTCTTCAGAGAGACCTTCTCAAAGAACTAGGTGATACCTTACAGGACCCATCAGCTGCGGGATCTCAGGAAAAGATAAACTCCCAGCTGGCGACCCTGAACTCGATTGTCAACTCGTCCATGCGGCTCATTTCCTATGCAGCCGATGGAGCGAGTAGGGCTGCAGGCACGGGCGTTGCTCTAAGGCGACACACTTGGAAGCGGCTTTGTAACTTTGCTGACCCCTTCAAGGCATCCTTCACTAACACCCCCTTTGATGGTTCTACCTTGTTTGGACCTCAAGTGAAAGATACATTGACCAGGTGCGATCAGGAAGGCACTCTACCGTGGGAGTCTGTTTTTCCACTCCTCCTAGACCATATCCTAAGGGTCACAAGGGTGTCCTAGACCATATCCTAAGGGTCACAAGGGTGGCAAAATGTGGTTCCGCAAACCGCAAGGAGTACTGCCTGATGCACGTGGTGAGCTTCCCTCCAGGGGCAGAGGAGGGAACAATAATAAACGCCACCCAAGGGGCAGGGGGGGTCCGCAGAATCAGGGTAGCAGAGCTGACAAACCCTTCCAACACCCCTGAGGAGTTGCCCGACTGTCCACCTTTGGAGGCAGTCTGGGGAAGACTATCACTGTACCCAGAAGCCTGGCATTCCCTCACACAAGACAAATGGGTACGGTCGATCATATCCGAGGGTTACAGCAATCACATTACTCCCCCTAGCTCGCTTTCACATGCGGATCCTGCAGTGGATGCTATTATCCCAGTGGTCCTTTCAACAGCTTCCAAATGTCACACGGCATTCTAATCACTCAGTTATGCAAAAGGCACCTTTCTTGGTGGATGGTCTCCCCTCCGGTACTTCAGGGCAGACCTTTTGTCCTTCCTCCTCCTGTTGCCACTGTGACAACGGATGCCTCCCTGATCGGGTGGGGGGGGGCACTTTCAAGGCAGGACAGTCCAGGGCACATGGCAACCCTTCAAATGCCACCTGCACATAAATGTCTTGTAAATGAGAGTGGTACTTCTAGCTTTGCGGGCCCTTCAAGACACTCTACCCACCGGGACTATTGCAATTCAGACAGACAATATGTCTGTAGTGTGGTACATCAACAAGCAGGGCGGAGCCAGATCCTACCCCCTATGTCGAGAAGCACTCGGACTTTGGCAGTGGGTGATCTCTTCTCAACGGTTTCTGGTAGCAACGCACATCCCCGGGAAGTCCAACGTCATAGCGGACAGGCTGAGCAGAGCCATTCTCATGCCCCACGAGTGGCGTCTCAACCAGCTAGTAGCGGAAAGAATTTTCAGAAGGTGGGGTCAGCCTTGTTGCGACCTTTTCGCAACCCCTCAAAACAGCAAGTGCCAAGACTTCTTCACCCTCTTCCCTCTCCCAGGTCCCCCCCCCCAGAGACGCTCTAGTCCACGATTGGCCCCGGGGTCTTCTGTACGCTTTTCCCCCTTTTCCCTTAATTACTCAGTTAATCCAGAAAGCAACTGCTTTGAGATTTGGAATGATCCTTATTACCCCTTACTGGCCTCGACAAGTTTGGTTTCCGTTCCTGCAACGTCATCTACTGGAACAGCCCTGGCATCTGGACCCAGTGCCATATTTTCTGACCCATCAATCGGGCGGGCTGCATCAGCCCCTTCAATCTCTCAACCTCACAGCTTGGTTGCTCCACTTCCAACCCTAGCCAGGCTTCCCTTAATCTCTCATTCAGTTCGCGACATCATTCTCGCTTCTCATAAGTCTACTACCAGAAAGACATATGCTAGCAAATGGAAGCGTTTCTCTGTTTGGGCAGGGGAAAAACAAGTGGACCCCTTTACGGCTCCTGTCCAAACAGTTTGAGTTTTTGACAGAACTTTTTCAAATGGGTTCTTCAGCCACCATCAGAGTTCAGCTAGCAGCTATTGCAAATTTCCACGTTGGTTTGTCGGAGACTAGCATTGTGTCCCACAAGCTCTGCAAAGCCTTTCTAAAAGGAACCTTCTTACTTAGGCCTCCGATAAAAGATCCTCCCCCTCCTTGGGACCTAAATTTGGTGCTGTTATCTTTAATTCTCCCTCCTTTTGAGCCGGCGGCTTCCTGTTCATTAAAGCTGCTCTCGTGGAAAACTCTCTTCTTAGTAGCTATCACTTCAGTAAGAAGGGTATCGGAACTTCAAGTCCTTTGTGTTTACCCTCCTTACCTTGTTTTTCACAAAGATAGAGTGTCACTTTGGGTAAAAAGGATGGATTAGTCCTAAGTACTCTCTGAAAAAAATCTGAATCAGACCATCAATCTGCCTGTCTTCTTCCCAAATTATACCAATAGGGCTGAACGAAAGTTACATTGTTTGGATGTTCACCATCAATTACACTTCTACCTGGATAGAACTAAGCAGATGAGGAAATCAGACCAGCTCTTCCTCTCTTACGCAGAAGGGAAGCAAGGCCTGCCTGTTTCCAAAGTAACCTTGTCCAGGTGGTTGACCTCTGTTATGTTGATTTACCAATTGAGGCATAAAGAGCTCCCTTCTAAGCCCAGAGCTCATTCGACCAGAGCATTCGCTTCTTCAGTAGCCTTTCAGGCAAGATTGCCAATGGATTCCATTTGTGCAGCGGCCACATGCGCCTCTCCTCATACCTTCATTTCTCATTACAAGCTGGACATGGCCTCCAGAAGCCGGGCTGATTTTGGTTCCACTGTACTCAAGAGTCTGTTCCATTGAGCCACCCAGGACCCAGGTGCTAGAGACGCTGTCCCGTCCAGCAAGAATGAAGGCGAGATTGACAACTTAACATTGAGAAGTTATGTACTTACCATAACGTTACATGTTAGTTGTCTTCTTGTCGCCTTCTTTCTTGCATCCCACCCTCCATCCCCCTAGCCTGGAAAGACAGAGTATCTTGTGAGATTTTTCGTCACTAGGGTTATCTCCTCAGCTAGCTGTCTTGCTTCTCTTGGTAAGTCTTATAAGAGATATGTATACATTTACAAGAGCTTCTATTTTATTTATATATATATATATATATATATATATATATATATATATATATATATATATATATATATTCTCTGTTGTGGTGGGACATGTATGTTCATAATGTTAGCTATCAAACGAGATCTGGGTATATGATGCCTAGCATTATAGGTTCATACTAGGCTACCTGCCCTAGGGCATTTATAAGCCTAGCCAGAGTGTGTTTGGCTTTTGCCACCCATTTTAAATTAATTTTGCTATGCCCTTTTTCGAGGTTAGTATACTGTGCCTCTGTCAAACAGTGACACAGAAGTGATACCCGGGGTAAACCTACGATCTCCCATCCATTCATCAAGATTCCTCTTGAATAGAGTCCATGAGGGACTCTGCCTAACCTGGACTGGGATTTTATTCCAGAGTGAAAGGAGCCTCTGGGTTATGAATCTGTCCCTCCAGCATGTTCTATTTTTTTCAGTGCTGAGGTTCAAGTCTCTCGAGCGCGTAGCTCGATGGGATTTGGATTTTCTGAGGTGCAGCATGTCCATTAATTCCGGGTTGGACATGGCTTTATACGTCTGGCACAGATTGCCTCTGAGCAGGCGGTATGCCACTGAGTAGAGCTGGAGTTTCTTTAACCGGGCAGCATATGGCATCTGTTTGAGCCCTTTGATCCTCTTGGTGAGGTACTTTTGGGGTCTTTCCAGTTGCTGCAGGTGTCTGGTAAGGTACATCCTAAAAGTGGCATTGTACTCAATTATGGGCCTGATGAGGGATGAGTAAAGAGGCACGATGACCTCCCCTGATCTAGATGTGAATCCCTTCATGATTAGGTGGGCTATATAAAATGTTTTTCTAACCACTTTGGCCACGTGGTTGTCAAATGAGAGATTGCTATCAACTTGGGTCCCCAGGTCCCTAATTACTTCTGTACTTAATGGATTACCACCTATGTGGTAATTTGTGGGCACTTTGTTTTTGCCAAAGGGGATGACTATACACTTTTTGGTGTTTAGCTTGAGGCCATGGCTCTGGCACCAGTTGTCTGTTTCTATGAGGCCCTTTTGGAGGATGCTTGTGTCGGTTGGAGAGTCTATTATGGCACCCAGTTTGCAGTCATCTGCGAACTTGGTCAGCCACAGTCCTTCCGTTTTGGCCTGTATCTCCGAGAAATATATACCGAACAAGAGAGGTCCCAGGACTGAGCCTTGTGGGACGCCACTTGTAACTGGTTTGGAGTCTGACATGGCTCCAGCAATTCTAACCATGTGGGTTCTGTCCTTGAGCCAGTTTGCAACCCATCTAGTAACATAGGGGGTTATATTTAAGCTGGTGAGCTTATGTATAATGCCCGAGTGGGGTATTGTATCGAAGGCTTTTGCGAGGTCCAGGTAGGCTGTGTGGACCACCTTCCCCTCGTCAATGGCCTTCAAAGAAATCAATCAGGTTTAAGAGGCAGGATCTGCCCTTAACAAAGCCGAACTGGGTAGGATCCAGTGTCTGTAGGTCCCCTATATGTTTATTTATGAGGTCCATGATGATCCTTTCCATAGCTTTGCAGACCAAGCTAGTCAGGCTTATGGGGCGATAGTTTCCAGGATCCGTTGAGGCACCACCTTTGTGGAGAGGGACCACTGTTGCTGTACGCCACTCTTTGGGTACATATCCTGTAGTAAGGCTGAGATTGAACAGTAGTTTTATGGTTTGGGTTTAGCTCTTCTTGGAGTTCATGTAGGATGCAGCCCGGGACACTGTCTGGTCCCATTGATGCTGTGTTTTTTGCTTTGGAGAGGGTGGCTCTTAACCTGAGCATCTGAGATGTCAGGGGGGCAGCACTCTGGGATAGATATTTGCCCTTTTGGTGGTGGGGGGGAGAAGTTTGCACTGAACCTGTCAGCTAGGATGTTGGCAGTGTCTGTGGGTTCGGTGTATTTTTTGTCATTTTGGACTAATTCTAAGCATATCTGGGAATTCCCACCCAGGTTCCTAACATAACTAAAGAAAGCCTTGTGATTATCCTTGGTGTCCTGTGCAATTTTTCTCTCGAAGCTGGCCTTAGACGATTTTATGAGTGCCCGTAGTTTTTTGCTAATACTGATCAGAGATGCCTTCCCTTTTTGGGATTTTGCTCTATCATGTAGTAGCTTCCTCCTTCTATTGTATAGTTTATGGCTGGGGTCCACCAGACAGGACGTCTGCCTTTGGAGGATTGGGTCTTGGTTTTATTTGGGATTACATGATCCATGCATTCCTGAAGGTGTTCATAGAATGAGTTTATAAAGGATTTTGCGGTCTGGGCCGTATTTTCCACAGGCCCGTGGGCTTTGAAGGATTCCACCTCGGTTTTGAGGAGTGTGAAATTTGCTTTAGGAAAGTTTTTCACTGGTTTTCTGGGCAGGGGGTGGGGTCGGGGTCTGAATATCCAGTGAGATTAGTTTATGGTCTGATCTTACCAGTGAGGGATACACTTCTGGTCTGGAGCATAGAGTCCCCATGTTGGTGATGATCAGGTCCAGTATGTTTTCCCCTCTTGTGGGAGTGGTAACAAGTTGTTTTGTTCCATAGCATTTGAGTTTATAAATTCTAGGAACCTTTGGGCTAGGGTGTTGGAGCTAGAGTAATGCTCCCAGTCTGTTTGGGTAGTTGAAGCCGCCCAATATAATGGTGTTTGGAGAGACCTTCATATTTTCCAGTGTTCTCAGGAAGGCCGAGTGGGGTTCCTGGGTTTGGGAGGGTGGTCTGTAGCAGGCTATAAACTGGAAGGCAGTTTTACGCACTACATGGATAGTCTCTGATGCTTCGTGCTGTGCCACCAACCTGGAGGTGTGGGTATCTTTGATGAATATTGATACTCCCCCCTCCTTTTGTGGTTCGGTCCAAGTTTTGGGGCCGAAAAGCATGGTATGAGGTATAACCTGGTAGTGCTGGGGTGCTCTCGGGAGCCTTGAACCAGGTTTCTGTTACTGCACAGATATCTGTTCTCCATGCTAAGGACAGTTTCGAGTGCGTACATCTTGAGGTTTAGACTTCTGGTGTGGAGTAGCATTACTCTTAGTTTCTTATCCCTTGTGATACTTATGGAGGTGGGTTTGTCTTTTGAGCCTTGCCTAAAAAAGGCACCATGGGGGAAGCAAGAGCCTTTGCCAGTAACTCAACAAAATGAGTTCACACTTCAAAATGCACAGGAAATATTTTACCACAACAGTGCAGGATAGTCTCAAATAAATAAAGATAACATATGACTTTGGATATTGTCATTGCCTTATAAGTAAAAAAGTAAAATAAGAACAAACTATAATCAGTAACTCAACAAAAAGTAAACAATGTAAAATGTATTCTTCCACATACACCCACATTTGTTACATTTCTTGACACTGTACAAATGACTGGAAGAAAGTGATGGTGGTGAGGGGTGGACTGCAATGACTCCAGGTGGCTAAAAAGCCAAATGTAACTTGTGCATTCATCAGTGTGATAACGACTTCTACTTACGTGAATAACTGTGACAGCTGCTGACAGTTTTGCTTGAAAAGTGGTAATGACTTAGTACTGTATTGTAACTGTACTGTGATAAAGACCTGCAAAATTATTCATGCACAGACGCAGGTGATAGTTGCTGCACATAACATAGGATTTCATTATATTACCTTGTGCAGCTGTTATGTAACAGACTCATTATCATCACTAAGGGGAAAACCTGAGTAATTCAGTAAAATAGTATAACATTCAGATATTGAGCCCTTCCTCCCAGCTGAATTCCACAAGTGACTGACAAAGCAAAGAAAAAAGCCCAAACATATGGTAGCTCCATGCTCGAAATAGTCAACAAGTAAGTCAGGAGGCATCTATACCTAACCAGGCATATTCAACTGGAATGTCCACAAAGGTTCCTCACTAAAGTAATAGACTGCATAAGTAAAATGTCCTATGCACTATCCCTGCATTCTCTCTCCTATAGGCTGTTGAGGGGAGATCTATGCCTGGCATACAGGGCATTGTCAGACCCCACTTTATGGTCCTGCATTTCCCACAAAACTGACCGTACCAGAATTAACCTGTTCTAAAGACTTAAACCTTGTCTGTAATATAAATAGGAAATGATGGACATACAGGTATATATCCCAGAGACAAGACGTTCTCCGGAACAGGCTGCCCATCTATGTGAAGCAGAGCTCTTCCCTAACCACATTCAACTGTAACTTGGAAAATTCGATGGGAAAAAAACTTCATCCCTGGCTTGGCACTTTTTTCTCTAATAGACAAAAGCAACCTGTAAAACAGTTCATGTCCCAGCCCCTGCTTGTAAATGTTTAATCACCCAAGCCCCTGTTTAGACTCATCAAGGGTACCAGAATTTGTCAGATCTGGGATACATGGCTAGGCCTAAAAAAGCCCTTGTGGTTGTTAGCCTGGTAAACACCTATGAACCAAAAAGCAAGTTAAACTTGATGAGAAACAATACTATTCTGATTTACAAAACGACCATAGATACAACTCCACTGTTATCCAATAAACAAATCTCTCACTGAGCAACAATGTCCTTAACCCTTGTCTCAATAACTCCCCCCTCCCCAAACAGCAACCAGGTTTAACTATTACTGCAGATCATGTCTTTTTTAGGGGACAAAGCAGGTGGAGCTTTTTGGGAGAAGCAATTGACCACCAAAGCTGGTTTCTCAGGATCAAGAGTGTGTGTTTGCTTGATTGCACACACATTCAAGCATGCACTTCTCTCTCTGTTTGAGTCCCTGCTGAGCTCTTCATGAGCTCAAAGAGCAAAGCCAAGGCGCCAAGCCAGATCTTTGTCAAAAATCCCAGGCTTGCACACATCTACTTCTCCATCTGTGCTGTAATAAAAAAATTTTACTGTTGAACCCAATGCACTTGTGCATATAAGTGCCCACACGTTCACACTTACGCATACATTTAGAAAATCATCAAAACCACTAACCCATGCATGCACGGGAGAATATGAAGACTTCACACAGAAGTCAACCTAGCCAAGAACCAAACCAAAAGAACAAGCCTATCGGAATAGTAACAGAGCAGCTGTTAGGGGAAATGAGCAGCAGTCCAGCAGTGCCCTCTACGCACCATAGTAACCAGCTACTAAACAAACAGACCCACTATGGTCACTCAAAGCTCCATGATTGTGCTGTTATTGGATAAGTAAACCAAAATAAATAAGTTTTGCAGCGGGACAAGCTTGCTGCAACCTCTGTATGTGCGAGAGTCACCACCATGTCCACCATACTTTTATTACTCTCAGCCGGAATTCACTGTATGTTTGAGGAAGGACAATTACTAAGAAAGTGAGACACCTGCCATGTTCTTCTTGGGAATTGATTGGTGATTGATGCAGGAGCAGCAATAAAACATGAAAAATGCGAATAAAACTCAGTAAGGAGTACTTTTAGAGTACTTTAGGAGACTTAAATTAATCATGAGAACAGCATTGACATCTGGGAACAAGATCCAAGCTATAGAAGATTATATATTCTTCATTCCAAAGGAGGGATGGGCCTCCTTGAAATTGATTGCATGTATAGATCTGCAATTGTGGGACACTGCACATATCTGCTGGCCTTACAAGATCCAAATGTAGTGAAAGTTTTGAAAAGAGAATAAATTAAGATGACGACGTATCTGCTTAATTTAGCAGAAGCCTATCAATGTCAGGCAGGAATGGAAATCAAACCAGAAGTGGATTAATAACCAGTCATCAACTGAATGTGCCAAAAAATGAAAAAGAATACAAGGTGAAAGAACAGATGAGAAGGCAAGAAATGTGGAAACAACATAAAATAGAGTTGCAGGTATAGAAAACTTCTGGAAGAGCCTCATGTTGATCAAGAACGAAAGCAGGAATGGTTAAGCAGAGGCAAATTCAAACCAAGAAATTAAAGGTTAATATTGGCAGCACAAGATAGTGGGCTACATACACTGGTTTACAAAGTCCATTGAGCATGTGAGAGAAACGGACAAATGTAGGTTTTGTAAAACTGAATTGGAAACAGTCACATATCTTGTTGCTGGTTGTGACGCACTAATGGCAGAGGGACTGTATATCGAAAGGCACAATAATGTGGTGAGACTTACACTGGAGATTGTGCAAACATGGCATCGAAGTGGCTGAAAAACACTGGAAACATGAGCCACAAAGAATCATAGAAAATGATGAAGTTTATATCACATGGGATCACCCATTATTAATAGTTCAAAATATAGATGCTAGAAAACCGGATATAGTGGTCCAAGAAAAGAAGCTAAAGTAACTTTGATCATTGAAATCGCCACACCCAGTGACTACAGTATCTTGCGTACAGAGAGACACAGTCATAAAATTCCTGGATCTGCAGGCAGAAATGAGAGCCATGTGGAAGAAAGATATCCAGACAGTTCTAATAGTAGTAGGAGCAGTGGGTCTTATAAAAAAGAAATTACAGTCATATTTAGATATGTTACCAGTTCATGTAACCCCATATGAATTGCAAGAGTCATTACTGGGCACATTGTGGGTGCTGCAAAGAGCACTTTTGGCTGACATCGAAGAGTGAAACGATGCTAATTTCACTAACTTTAATCGTACTTTGACAAAGGAATGGGGTCCATTCCTGTCATGGTATTAGAAACCCAAAAGACTTGGAGAAATTTTTAAAAAAAAGCAGGTACCATTGTGACTGCACTGCTGTCCTGCTGCTGACTTCATCTGTGAATTTATTTATTTTTTGTCATTAGTGAATCGAGCGACTTGCATTCAGCAGGGACCTTCTAACGTTGTGGAACTGGGAATGCCAGTATGGGGGCACATGTCTGTGCTGTCTTGTTCTTTTTATGCTGAAAAAAATTATTTCTTTAATCTATGCTTTAGTTCAGTAGATCATTGGATCAGATCCTTAAAAATGGATCTAAAATGCACAACAGTGCATCTAAAACTTCCTGATCAATGCAATCAATGTAATATTTTTTGCTACTTGATTAAAATGAGAAAAAAGAAAAAAAAGACAATGTTTCAATGATAACTTTTCAGTTTAGCTGTATTACAAGTATCTAAAAAAAAGACTGAGGCATCTGGTGCCAATTTGATGTACATCTCTAAAATTAGTGTATCTAAACCCAGGGTTTTAAATGTGTTATGATGTTTAAGATAACCTATTTAACTGATGTTAATTATTAATTAGGGATAGTTCCTTCTATTTTCTCATGATGATTTTAAGAGGTGTTTGTGTGTAATTACATTACTGAATTGTTTAAGATTTTCTGTTGAATAAATTATAAGCAAGTTTATTAGAGTAAAATGTTTGGATTTTATTAAATACATCTTGCAAATTAGTATCCATTTGTTATTAAGTATTTCATTAATGAACTCATTCATTCATTCTTTCTCTGAATATCTGCTTAGCTCCCTTCAGGGTCATGCCGTCAGGAGGGGGTGCAAGAAGTAGACACTCATCCTGAATGCAGTATTATCCATTGCAGGATACATTACCAGCACGCACTTTAACCCTCATACAACATGCACAGCCAAACACAACTAGAAGAAATGCTAAACTGCCCTACAGGATGAGACTACAGTGCACTTACAAAGTCCATTTAATATGGTTTTGTATTATATATACGTGCATGCAAATATTTCATGTGCAGGCAATAATGCCCATCTAACCTGCCAATATGCTAAAACAGTCATCCACATAATAAATGTTTGAGTTATTCTTACAAATATCAAAACTAGTACTTGCTTTACTACAATCTAATACTTTACTTTCAGGCATCAGTTACTCTCTGAGAACCAGTTATTACCGCCATTCTCCTGTGCAGGTTGTCTGACTTTTTATTATTCTTTAATAAACTCCAATTATTGCCAGAGGTAGTTGTCTTTAAATGCCCTACATACCCAAATAAAACTTCCTTTTAAACATCTGTATGAGGCATTGTACAAATTCCGATACTTATTTTTTCATAATAACTAAGAGTTCACATTTAAGCTTAGCCAATTATCCCTTGTGAGAGACAAACCTTGCACCTTATGTTTGTAAGGCAAACACTTTAACCATTAGGCCACTAAATTATATTAATATTTACATGGAAGACCATGCAACGACTGAATACATCCTACAATATGCCAACAGGTTAAATTATGTAGAAGGTGCTGTTCTTTATTTCCAGACTACTAGTACTACAGGAATTAATAAAAACATTGGATGGATATACCTCACAATGGCTACGAGGATGATGCCAACAAGCAAACTGTAGCTAAATAATGCTCATGAGTGTGTATATTACAGATTTTTGGTACTGCTTATGTACTTTAGTGCTGCCCAGAAATGGGGTATGAGAAATTGCACAGCCTAGGCACTTAATTCAAGCACGTAACAAATCTGTAGGACTAGTTTTACGTTATCTTTTTTTTTAAAGCTTATTCTCACATAGACAAACTAAGCAATGTATTATTTAGCTCAGTGCTTTTCTTTTGTGACATGGTCTTTTTTCCTCTCTCTCACCTGCTGATTAAGCATTTTGCCTGTTCTGGTGTACCTGCAGTTATTCTGTCTCTCCAACACATCCATTGTTCTTGCTCCCGCTCAGTTTTAGGTAGTAGACATGCATTTAGTAATACTGGGAGTCCTATACTTCAAACAGCTGTCCAGTATCTCTTCTCACTGTCAGTCTGCCTAGCTCCCCGCAAAGATGCTGCTAGCTGCGGACATACCCTTCCTCGCAAGTCGCACATTAGGCTCTGTCCCTTTTTTCTCACCACCCTACCTGAAGATCAGGACTCAGTTGGGTGAAGATTAATAGCCTTCCAGATGTCCTTTTAAGATGTGGTCATGTCTAACCACTGCCAAAACCCTCCTGTCTTTTGTGATAACCTTGTAAGCCAGGGCACACACAGAGAATCAACCCACATGGACATTTAAGGAAAACAGTCTGGTCTAGGCCTTCTGGGTCAGCAGTATTATCTTCCTGGACAACTTGTCTGACACAGCTAAAGTAGTATTGCCATCAAATGTTTAAAGACCCTTCTTGGTCTGTGTGGCGGCTACTAATTAGGGGTTGGTTAAGTTTAGATGGTAAATGGGAACAGCTGGAGGAGGAGAGTCGCAAAAAGATATTTGGTAATGCCTTTAAAATGACTAGATGATTACAGCTATGAATGAATAGCTTACCTAAAGGACAGTAAAATCAGTTCTTTGGCAGAAGAAAGCTAACTGTTACTTCCTGATAACCGCCAAACTGGTGTTGCGATCCATCCTCAAAATAGAGCGATCCAGCAGCAGGTAAAATTTGCAAGTATCAGTAAAAAGAAAGGAATTACCTGCTGCTGGACCCTCTATTTATTCGTGGAGAACTAAAGAAATTTAAGTTTGGGGTGGAGGCGTTGTGCAAGTGGTGGCTAGGACTGCTAGAATCTGATTGGATGCCACCACTTGCTTTATCAACCGCTTTGGAAGCTGATTTTATTTTAAAAGTTTAAAGTGAGCAGCGTGTAAAAACACACTGAATAGCAACTATACAAGGTAAATAACAGGTTATGATTTTATCACGTTTTACACTCTTCTCACATTATAAATCTGCATTGCAGTTTCTCACGTCTGTGGAAGGTACTCTGGGGGGGGTAACAGCTTGCATTTCTTATTGTCTCACAGCGCACTCGGATGTAAGCAGAGAGGCGCTGCGAGACAGTACTCTGGGTTAATGAGTTAAGGTGTTTTGTTTGGATAATTTGAACTTTGGCTGTTTCCTGTTTTTTCTGCTTTAATAAGCCTCTGTTTAAACCAGTTTGCTTGTTTGAGTCTGTTTGCGCATTGCGCACTACTGGGCAGAGGTATTGCCAGTTACAGACCTCTGCTCTCTAACCTTGAAAATATTACCTAAACCAGAGCTCTTCACCCCTAAACCTACTAATACCTGTTCATGCTGTATTCCCTCTTCGACTGTTCTAACCAGACCAAGATTTATTCCTAGGACCATGAACTGTCAGTTTCCCTCCTTTTCTCCTACCAGCCCAGTTGGCATGGTCCTACTGAGGTAGTGTAGCAGCTACCTCATGTACACTGACAAACCCCTACTTCAGAATCCTTCCTGTACCATTTGTGAGAGATGCACCTGCATTATTAATCTGAAATCACAGTTCTGTGTCACAATAGATAGCAGTACAGAGCAGGTTATCATCTCAGCTACCACAACTCCTATTCATGCCGTTCAGCATACACATAGACCAACATATGCTGAAGTACTCACAAAAAAATCTACCTAAACACCAGAGAACTCCAAAATGCATACATACTAAACCAACCGTAACACCCAAAACACACTACACATAATGACACAAGCATAGGTATCTCACCATCAAAGCCCATAAGGCAAAGCACATCCACTCCAAATATCTTAGTCATAGGAGACTCTATAGTGAGATGCACTGATGTCCCCCTAACCAGGCTGAACAAGGAGAAAGTCGCACCTGTCTTTCTGGTGCCAGGATTAGTCAAATCACACAGGCACTCCAGTCTCTCAAGTACCTTTATGATTTGGTCACTGTACATGATGGTGTGAACGACTTGAGACATACCTCCCTGGGCTGCATGAGGAGAGACATGATTGTGTCACAGGCAGGTATGTCCCTAGCCTTGAGCAGCATATTACCCTCGCCTAGGATGATACCACAACATAAACAGAAAATCATTGACTTCGGTAATTGGCTTAGTTTCTGGTGTCATTCCGAAGGGATCCAGATTATGATCTTCATGTTTCACTGTTGCAGTCATCACATTTGGGATATTCTTCATGTTTCACTGTTGCAGTCATCACATTTGGGATATTCGTCGTGTTTCACTGTTGCAGTCATCACATTTGGGATATTCGTCGTGTTTCACTGTTGCAGTCATCACATTTGGGATATTCGTCGCGTTTCACTGTTGCAGTCATCACATTTGGGATATTCGTCGTGTTTCACTGTTGCAGGCATCACACTTGGATTATCTGCCTGCAGATGGCCCTCAGTCGGCCTGAATACCAGAGACTTAGTATTTCTGTGTCGGTTGCTGCTGTTCCAGTACTGACATCAGGTCGTCAGGGGTAAAAAAAAAAAAAAAAAAACAGGCATCCGATGCCATTACACCAGACTTTCTTGCCAAGGAGCCCAAAGCAGAAGCAGAGAAGCAGTTTGCATGAGTGCCGGTCGGCTGCTACCTGAGGTTTTGTTTCCAAATTGAATCATCCTGAAGTCTTCTAAAGCTAAGTACACCGTTGGGGATCTTTTTTTCTTGCTCTAACCGATGTCAGAAAAAGTTAACAATTGTCTTGGCTGTGGAAAGCAAAATACCACACTGAGATTTCCATTCTTACTGTGTCACCTGTTTAGGCCCAGACTATGACTTGCCTCGCTGTCGGTTTTGTGCTTTGTTCAATGCCCAAACTATTCGTCGACAGGCCATTATTGTCGCTAAATACTTTCGCTGTCTATCCCTGTATTCCAAAATGGCTTTGGTAAGCCATCTGACTACCTATCTTCCGATAAAGACAGAGACAGACCGCACAGGTCCATAACTGCCGATGACGCTTCCATTAAGCTAGTCGCCAGTTCGCCGGTACTCAGTGAGGCGCTTTCCCAGCCCCTGATGCCTGCTTTGATGGATTCACAGGTCGCTACCGAGATCCGTTTGGAGTCTGGTATGCAGCAAAACTCTTCTTTGACTATGGAACCTGCGGATGTCTTTACTTTGGATGGGTCGGGAGCTGCTGTGCAGGCACCGGCTTCCGAGGAAGTTCTTTGCATTACTGATCAACACAAACCGACCACTTCTTTCACGTCTTCAGTTCTGTCTAAAACTACCAAGTTTCTAAGGCCAAGAGTACGAACTACACCTAAAAAAAAGATGACCCAAACTCAACCACCTGCTTCCTTGCCACAGTCTCAAATGCTTAAAATGGCAAAAGACCTGATCATGCTGATAAGGGGAAGCTAGCCTCCCCCTGCTAAGAGAAAAAGACCTGTCCCCAGCAGCTTTAACTGACCAGATGTCCAACTCAGGTTTCTGAATATGAAGACCTGCCTTTATCTGCGTCTGAGGATTCAGATGGAGAGGAATCCATTCCGTCTGCTTCCCCTCCAGAGGATTTTTCTTTTGGTGAAACCCTATATACTTTTGAGAGCATTTCCACTGGGAATGCTATGATTATCCTCAGTCCAAAAGGAGACTCAGAGAATTTTTAGATTTGCCACAATATAGACCTTTAGCTATATCTCCTGTTCTGGATGATGTCTTTATGGAATCCAGTCCAACTCCTGATACTTTACCCCCTGCTCCAAGGAAACCAGACAGGTACTGCAGAGTCCCCGACTCACAAACTTCTTTTCAAAAATCCTACTGCTGACCCAGAGGTCATTTCCCAAGGGCCTAAAGGAATAAAAGCCACTACAGCTAAGAATCCCACCCCTTTGGACAGGGATTCCCGAGCTTTAGACAGATGGGGTAAAAAAAGTATACACCTCTGCAACTCTCGCCATTAGGGCATTGAATTGCCAGTTTCACATGCTGAAATACCAGCAACATATTATGGAACTTACTAAGCAAAAATTATCTACAGTTAGAGACTGTGCAGAAAACAAAAAATTACAGGAGCTTGTGCTTTCTGCCAGCCAAGTCAGCAAGCATACCTTGCAATGTGGGTTTGATGCCCTAGAAGTATCCTGCAGAGCAACAGTCACTGGTTCTGTACTGAGAAGGCATGATTGGCTTAAGACCATGTCAAATCAAAATTACTAGATGCTCCTTTGAATAAGGGCAATCTGTTTGGCACCAAAGCAGAAGAGGTTCTAAAAAAGATGGAAGAAAAAGCCAAGTCTATGCAGACAGTCAGATTTCTTGCAAGTGCAGCCTCGAAGATTCAGTAGGCATTGACCCCTCGAAACATTGGTCCTTTCCAGCCCCCTCAAGGCTATCTCAAACTAGACCAAGGGGAAACCGCCCAGATTACAGTCTCAGGGTATTTTCAGAGATCTAAGCAATGGAGTATCTCTACTTCTAAAGCAGGGAGTGCTAAGCCACCCCCTGACGGAAAGAATTCACGACTTCTCAGCTCCACTCCTCACCTCTGCCAATTGCTTGTGCCCCTAGAAGGAAAACTTGCCCACCATGCAAAAAACTGGACCTCCATCACCAAAGACCGATGGGTCCTCAACATTGTATCCTAGGGATACAAATTTTACTTCCCAGACCTTCCTCCAAACCAGTGGGCAGAGGCACAAAACCAAGTTAATTCCCTGATCTCCATAAAGGCAATTCAGAACAGATGGGTCGAGGGTTTTATTCCAGACTCTTCCTGGTACCCAGAAAAGAGGTCATTTGGAAACCAATCCTAGATCTTTCCATTCTAAACACCTTCCTGGTGTTACCAAAATTCAAAATGCTCACCCTTTAGCAGCTTCTTCCTATGTTGTTCAAAGATCCCTGGTTAGCCACTCTAGACCTAAATGAAGCCTATCTGCACATCCCTATCAGGGACTCATGCAGGAAATATCTACATTTCAGGGTAGGATCTATGCATTATCAATTCTCTGCACTTCCCTTTGGCTTATCCACTGCTCCCAGAGTCTTCACAAAACGTCTGGCTCCATTGCAGACAGAGAAAGATTCAAATATACCCTTACTTGGACGATTGCCTGATTCAGGCAGACGGTCAGGAAAAGCTGTTGCAGCACCTGACATTTGTAAAGAACCTTCTAACCTCCCTGGGGTACACTATCAATGAAAAGAAATCAAAACTAGTCCCCCATCAAAAGGTTGTATTCCTGGGAGCAAGCTTGGACACAGCATCCCAGATGGCATTGCTTACTACAGAAAAACAAGCCTATCTAATAGGCTACTTCACTCAAATGGCCACCAGAACCTAGCTATCCGCAAGGAAAATCCTGCAGGCTGTAGGGTTCATGGCCTCTTGCATTCTACTAATTCCATATGCCAGACTGCATATGAGGAAACTTCAGTGGTTCTTTAAAAAAAAAAAAAAAAAGTTTTGGTGCCAACATTCTCCGGACCTGGAAACTGTCATACCTTGTCTAAGGACAGAGTTTCTTTGGTGGGCAGCAGCATGAAACCACAACAAGGAACTTCCCTTTACCCAACCCCACGCCACCCAGACCCTAGCCACAGACACATCAGGCTGTGCCTGGGGGACACATCTGGATGACAGGTGCATGCAGGGCCACTGGAGCCCAAGTCAAATTCATCTGCACATCAACCAAAAATGAGATGCTAGCTGTTCAGCATGCTCTGACAGCTTTCAAATCCCTACTCTCACCAGAAGCCCTGCTAATTAAAACAGACAAACACCACAGTTATGTGGTACATCAACAAGCAGGGGAGGACCCACTCTGCAGATTAGCCATGACCCTGTGGAATACAGCCTTGGACAATGCATATCCATCTGCAAGCTCAATTCCTGCCAGGCAAACAAAACTCTCTGGCAGACGACTTAAGCAGAAATGTCTTAGACCCACACGAGTGGCAATTACACCCCAGCACTTACAGCCTTCTAACCCAGAAAGGGGGACCCCGGAGGTGGACCTTTTTGCCTCCCCCTGCAATCACCAGCTCAGCAAATTCTGCACCAGGACACCTCACTGCAGGGCCTGGAAAGTGGATGCTATATCCTTCCAGTGAGTAAACCTCACGATCTATGCATTTCCCCCTCTGCCTCTTTTTATAAGAATATTACTCAAGATAAAACAGGACAGACCAAGGGCAATCCTGATTGCCTCAGACTGGCCATGCCAGCACTGGTAACCCACTACTGCACAGCCTTTCACCGGTGCCACCATGGCACCTACCCCAGATCCCAACCCTCCTCATTCAGCAGGAGGGGCAGATCTTGCATCTACAACTGCAAACCCGGAGCCTTGCAGCTTGGCTTATCCCTTGAATTCTCCCCCAGTGACAAGCCTAACCAAGCAAGTGCTGGATGTCATTCTTGAAGCCAGAAGATCCAGTACAAGGAAATCCCTATGCTGATAAATGGAAAAGGTATTGTTCCTGCATTCAGTCTAAAGGAGCGGACACAGCACTGCCCTCCTTACCTCTAATCCTGGATTACTTAGCAGATATACTCCACAAAGGCCTGTCCTTTTCCTCCATTAAGATGCATGCCTCTGCCATTTTGGCTCATTACAACACTGAAGCACCTTTCTTCTCTCACCAAACAATTCCTGAGAGGGGCAAACAACTTAAGGCCACCAAGGAGAGCACCCACCCCTGCTTGGGACCTTTACTTTGTACTGGAAAAGTTCACGCTTACCCCCTTTGAACCTGTAGCGTCAGCAGAGTTAAAATTCCTCTCTTGGAAAACCGCCTTGCTTCTGGCCATCACCTCAGAGAGAAGTGTCAGAGTTGCATGCACTTATGGCTGTGGAACCCTTCATAATTTTTCATGCTGACAGGGTCTCCCTCCAGACTAACCCTTCCTTTATGCCTGAAGTGTGGTGTCCAGTGTGGCTCTCAACCAATCCATCCATTTGCCAACTTTGCCAACTTTCTTCCCTAATCCTCAAAATTAAAGGGGAAAGGATCCTGCACTCCTTGGACGTGGACAGACAGCTCAGATTCTACTTTGATAGGGCTAAGCCCTTCAGGAAATCTGACCAGTTACTAGTCAGTTTTGCAACAGGGGCAGAGGGCAAGGCCATTGCAAAACAAACAATTTCCATTGGATAGCACACTGCATCCATTTCTGCTACAAGCACCATGGGAAACCAACCCCTCAGCAGGTCAGAACACATTCCACTAGGGCAACTTCTACATCTACAGCATTTCTCAGGGGAGTCCCTACCAGGGACATCCTGGAAGCTGCTACCTGGAGTTCTGTACATATCTTCACCAAGCATTACCACCTGCCTATCTCTTCCAAATCCAGGGCAGGTTTTGCAACTGCAGTCCTGCAAGGCATACTAGCCAGCCGTAACTCTTCTTGACTGCCTCCACCCTTCTTCAGCTTTGGGAATCTACCCAAGTGTGATGACTGCAACAGTGAAACACAAGGAACATAGTACAGTTGTGTATGCTTACCGTAAATGTAGATTTTCGAGTGTATTCAGTGTTGCAGTCCTGGTTTCCCTCCCTCCAGCCCCCTGGATGTTCTTCGTGTTTCACTGTTGCAGTCATTGCATTTGGGTAATCTGCTGGCAGGTTGCCCTCAAGTCGGCCTGAATAACAAAGTCTTGGGTCCTGCATCGGTTGCTGTCTCCTCTTCCATGACGTCAGGTCGTCAGAGGTATAAAACATGCAGCCGATGCCATTTTATTCAGTCTTTCTTGCCGTGCAGTGCCCAAAGCAGAAGCAGTTCGCAAGTGCCGGTCGGCAGACTCCTAAATTTCACATTCAAGTTTCAGAACCGAAGTCTTCAACTAAAGGCAAGTACCCCGTTGGGGAAACTTTTTCTTGCTCCTTACCGATGTCAGTAAAAGTTAATAATTGAATTACTTGTGAGAAGCAAATACCTCATAAGGATTTTCATTTGTACAGTATTCCTTGCCTAGGCTCAGATCGTAACGTGCCTTGCTGTCGGTTTTGTGCCAGATTTAACCAATGCACTATTAAGCGTTGGTATATTCTTGCTTCTAAATATTTTGGATCAAGATTTAATTACCCTGAAATGTCGTCAGACTACCGGAGTTCACAAAAAACACAAAGAAAAAGACAGACCGTCGAGGTCCAAAACAGACGAAACTTCTCCTAAGCAAGTCACCGGTTCGCCAGTACTCAGTGAGGTGCTTTCTCAGCCCCTAATACCCGCTACGTTTGAGTCACAGGCCTCTACCGAGACCCATGCAGAGTCCGGTATGCAGCGAGATTCTCAGAGTATTGAACCCCCGGATGTCTTTCCCTTGGATGGGTCTAGAGCCGCTGAGCAGGCACCGGCTTCTGAGGGTGTTTTCAGGCCTCAACATTTTTATATAAAACCGACGCCAGTCTCAAAAACATCTATGATTAAAAAACTGACGCATGAGCCACGTGCTCAGGGCCCTATGCCTAAAAAACAGATTATCAAAATGGCTGAGGACTTGATTACCTTGATCAGGGGTTCCCAACCCCCCCTGCTAAGAGGCCTAGGCAAGGCATAGATTATGAATCTTCAGATCAGGTTTCCATTTCTTCTGATTCCTCTTCTGATCAGGAATTTTCTTTTCCACCCTGTGAGGATTCTGATGCAGAAGAATCCATCCCATCTGCATCTCCCCCTGAGGATTACTCTTTTGGGGAAACTTTGCATACTTTAAGGGAACAGTTTCTGAATCAAAAAAGAGGCTTAGGGATTTCCTCCTTCCTCAGCATAGGCCTTTGGCAATACCTCCTGTATTAGACATTGTTGATGTGTTTTCGGAATCAAGCATGGCTCCTGATTCCCTACCTCCGGCTCCTAGTAAGTCAGACAGATATTACAGGGTTCCTGACTCCCACAAATTTCTATTCAAAAATCCTGCTGCTGATCCTGAGACTATCTCACAGGGTCCCAAAGGTGTAAAGGCCTCTACAGCCAAAAATCCTACCCCGTCTGATAGAGATTCCAGGGCGCTGGCTAGATGGAAAAAGAAGGTTTATACTTCTGCAACCTGGGCAGTTAGGGCCTTAAACTGCCAGTTTCATATGCTTAAATGTAAACAGCATGTTATGGGCTTACTGAAACAGAAAATTGTTGATTTCTGATTGTGAGGAAAATAAAGAATTACAGGAATTATTACATTCAGCAGAACAGGTTGGAAAGCATACTTTACAATGTGGTTTTGATTCCTTGGAGGCCTCTTGCAGGGCCGCAGTAACTGGATCTGTGATTAGAAGGCATGCCTGGCTCAAGGAGCAAAATCTGCCTGATCATGTTAAAGCTAAATTGTTGGATGTCCCCTTGCAGCATGATACTCTGTTTGGTAATAAGGCAGAAGAGGTTTTAAAGAAAATTGAAGACAAAGCTAAATCTTTGCAAACTGTAAAAGATTTCTTACAAGTGCAGCCACCCAGGTTCAGTAGGCCTCTCAAGGCAACAGAGCCTCTCAAGGCAAATACAAGCGCTCAAAAGGCTCTAGATACCAATCACAGGGTTCTTGCATGTCAAAGCAATGGGGTGCCTCCACCTCCAAATCTGGAGGAAACAAAGCACAACCCTACAGTAAGCAGTCTCAATGACTTCCCTCTACCTTCACCAAGCACTTATCTTTTGGCAGCCCCCTTGGGGGGAAAATTAGCACTTCATGCTCAAAATTGGCAGTTAATTACCCAGTACAAGTGGGTATTAAACATAGTATCCCGGGGGTACAGATTTCATTTCCATACTTTGCCAATTTCAAACGGTTTGCCATATCTGCCTCAAAATCAGTGGGCAGAGGCTCAGAAACAAGTTACGTCCCTCATGGATATGGGGGCTAGTCGGCCAGTACCAGAACAGGAAAAAGGACAAGGTTTTTATTCAAGACTTTTCCTGGTACCCAGAAAAGACAATGCCTGTAGGCCAATACTGGATTTATCGATTTTGAACACATTCCTGGACATTCCAAAATTCAAAATGCTGACTTTACAACTACTGCCTATGCTGGGCAGGAATACTTGGTTAGTGACTCTAGACTTAAGAGGCATACCTGCATATTCCAATAAGGGAATCATACAGAAGATACCTCCGCTTCAAGGCAGGTTTTTTGCATTACCAATTCTCTGCACTACCCTTTGGCTTATCTACTGTGCCCAGGGTCTTTACAAAGTGCCTGGCACCAGTAATTGCATTCTGCACACAGAAGCATACAAATGTATCCTTATCTAGATGACTGTCTCATTCAAGCAGAGGACAAAGGACACTTTTCTTCAACATCTGGCATTTGTAAAAAGGCTTCTAACATGCCTAAGGTACACAATAAACGAAAAGAAATCCCAACTGGTACCCTCTTAAATAATTACATTCCTGGGTGCAAGCTTGAATACAACTGCCCAGATGGCTTACCTTTCGTCAGACAAACAAAGGCAACTGACAACATACTTCAAACAAATGGCAACAAAAACCCAGTTATTTGCAAGACAAATTCTGCAGGCTTTGGGGTTCATGGCATCCTGCATTCTCCTAATTCCATATGCGAGACTGCATATGAGGAAACTTCAATGGTACCTAAAAAGCTTATGGAGTCAACATTGTCACAGTCTGGAAACAGTGATTCCTCTCATTCCCTGCCTACAACAGGAATTTCTTTGGTGGGCAGAGACATGTCACCAAAACGAGGGACTGTCATTCACTCTACCCCCTGCCACCCAAACCCTAACTACAGACGCATCAGACTATGCATGGGGGGCCCACCTGGCAGGAAGATGCATTCAGGGAAAATGGAGCCCAAAGCAAATGCATCTGCATATCAACCAGAAAGAGATGCTAGCTGTTCAGAATGCTCTGACAGCCTTCAAGGACTTCATCCAGGACAACTACTGATAAAGACTGACAACTACTGATAAAGACTGACAACACCACGGTTATGTGGTACATAAACAAGCAGGGGGGGTACACATTCCTACCCCCTTTGCAGACTAGCCATGGCATTGTAGAACACAGCTTTGACTTAACAAATACATCTTTAAGCTCAACTCCTGCCAGGAAAACAAAATACTGTGGCAGACGACCTAAGCAGAAATCTTATGGACCCACACGAGTGGAAACTGGTTCCACAAATTTTCAGCATGTTAACACAGAAATGGGGGAGCCCAGACTATCTATTTGCCTTTCCCCAAAATCATCAACTGGACAAATTCTGCACAAGGACTTATCACAGGCAAGCATGGAAAGTGGATGTCCTAACCTTCAGTTGGAAAAACCTAACAGTCTATGACTTTCCCCCCTCTGCCTCTTCTCTCCAAGGTCTTACTAAAGGTCAGACAGGAAAAACAAAAATTATCCCAGTTGCTCCGGACTGGCATCGCCAGCACTGGTACCCAATTCTAAGGAATATGTCTCAACTCCCTCCTTGGTACTTGCCTCAAATACCTCATCTACTGTCTCAGCAGAACAATCAAATTCTGCACACTCCAAACTCTGAACCTTGCAGCATGGCTGATTTTTTAATTATTCAAACAACACCTCTCAGTAAATCTGTGATGGATGGCATTTTGGAAGCCAGAAGGCCTACTACTAGAAAATCTTATGC